>NC_143573.1:19209000-19515000 GCF_054136105.1 Typopeltis vanoorti
CCATGGTTAATTTGCACCCTTAGCCAATCAGAGATAGCTCACCCAAACTATCAATAATATTAAATGGCACTTGGTGAAGAGAGTATGGCAGACAATTTCCACTATTGTGCGATCCCTAATCCTAACACTATATATATAGTGTTAGAATTAGGGATTGCACACATAAGAAAATTGACTGAATTCTACACTCAATTTTCTTATGTGTGCAAGAAATCAGCTAACTCAAAAACTGGTTAATAAAAGGTTTAGAATAAGTTGTTCTAGTTGGCAACTAGAATTGAATTTACGAGGTGGTATCAAAAAGTTTCGAGACTAGCTCTGTTTACGAGAAATTGCTTTATTTATCTACGATTACACACTATCACCTTCAAAATAGTCCCCTTGTGGAATGTGTCCTGAAAGTGTTGTTCTTTTCGAAGAGTGTCAAGCACCTTCTGCGATTCGTGCTGGATCCCTGCAATGGTGTCAAAATGGTGACCTTTGAACTGGATCTTCATCTTCAGAAAGAGGGCGATGTCCGCAGGAGCCAAATCTGGCGAGTAGGGTGGGTGCAGAAGTGAGATCATGTTGTTTCTGGCGAGAAACTCACATGTGAGGAGAGCTCAGTGACAGGGTACATTGTCGTCGTGGAGCATCCAGTTTATTGCATGCCACAGATCTAGTCGCTTTTGCCTTAGACGCCTAAAAACCTGGCAGTAGAACTCGCTACTGACGGTCTGGTCCCTGGGGATGAATTCTTGATGCACAATGCTGCGAATGTCGAAAAAGACGATGAGCATGCACTTGGTCGAGCTGCGAACCTCACTAGCCTTTTTCAGTTGTGGAGATGACAAGCTCTTCCACTGTGAAGACTGTCGCTTCATCTCAGGGTCGTACCCGTACGCCCAAGTTTTGTCACCGACGATCCTCATACACAAGTTGTCGAATGGTTTCAACATTTTCGGGGGTTGAGCTCGTTGAAAGTCTTCCTAATCTCTCATCATCTTCCAGTGATGTTCTTCTGCTCTTCAAGGAACATGCCACTCAAAACACCTCGAATGACTCATTGAAGCATCGCTGTAAACTTGACGAATCATGTCAAACGTCTCTGTGGCAGATTTGTCCAGTTTCATGCAGAATTTCACATTTGCTCTTTGTTCTAACTTGCTGTCCATGATGAAATTGCAGACGTGGTAACACACGTGGTCAAATAGCACAGGTTGCACAGCTCCCGATGTACACAGGACGATGTCTTTTGGCACACTGACTTATGAAGGTCGGTGCTCCCTGTGACTGTGCGTGCAGCTGTCTGTTATGTGTTACAAAACTAGTCTCAAAACTTTTTGATACCACCTCATAGAATGCTCTTTCTTCAGGCAACTTAGTGGCATGGATAAAAATGGCATTTCCGCAGGGCTATACAGGCCTTTAGGTAATATTTATAATCTGTAAATAAAATAATTGTAAATTGGCGGTAAAATATTCCTTGCGAATATGGTGTAGTCAATATGCTCCCAAGCCCACTCCATACATTTACAGAAAACTGGCAATGGAAATTCATTTCAAGGGGCCTTCACCTGGCTAGATATTACTCATTAGTAGTATTTTTCATATCGAGTAAAAGTTACTTTAGAGACCTAACGTGTACTTGTAGATCAGGATTTGAAAGAACCCAACAACAAAAGTTCACCAAGAACTCATAAACTGCCTCTTTGAAATTGCAAATGGTTGCAATAATTGCACACCAATTCCAACAAATACAATTTTTTTTAGAACAGCTGAAGATGAATGGACTTCATATGAATGATATTGAACATTTGGAGCAACTGCTGTTTGATGTGAGATGATACACAGAGTTAACTTAAAGTGAGTATAGCTAATGATCAAAGAGAGATTGAGAACTGTAAGAAGGAGATTTAAGAAGGATGGATAGCCAAGATACAAGGGTGGGAGAGTGATTATGGTAGGGAATAGTGAGAAGTGAGAAATATGTTGCTGGCAGTTATTTAAAGTAGCATATATTTTACTGGATTTCAAATTGTTGTGTCCTGAATAATCAAAAATTGGGACAAAAGATTAATTCTATTCAGGAACAACTATCTTTGATTGTAGGCAGAGAATGTTGTGCTTTGGCAAGGAAATAAAATTGTACATTATAACTTTAACGCAAAACTGAAGAAATATTAGCATAAGAAATGTGAGATTTAACCTGTTTGTACAGAGTCAAATAGAGAAACTTATATAAGATTATAATTTAATTAGAGTATCCCAATTTATGTATTGTATGAATGCAAATTGAATGTAAGTCAAAGTCCAAGGGTCACACTTTAGCCGTCTAGAATAGCGTATGGCCTAAGGGAAAGAGAAATTATAAGAAAAACGAAGTGAGAACGCATTCTCAGAAGAGGGACAGCGCACGTGGATGAGTGCCATGACATAAAAAACGTAGCCAAGCCTAAGGGAAAGAGAAATTATAAGGAAACCGAAGCGAGAATGCATTCTCAGAAGAGGGCCAGCGCACGTGGATGAGTGCCATGACGTAAAAAACGTAGCCAAGCGCGAGAATCTCCGAGAAAAAAGGGGAAGAATATAAGGGTCAAGCTCCCCCCCCCACACACACAGGGCTTTTTGGTTCCTGTTTCCTGCGCTTGTGGACGTTGGCCAGCGCTCTCTGCCAACGTGAAGATTCCAAGTCGGCCGTAGAAGTCGCGTGAAGCCTATCAATGTTTGCGTGGAAAAGTTAGCTATCTCTTCATAACAGAGTACCTATGCCATATCGACTGACAGGTAATCCAGATGTGTGCCCGCAGTACCAGAGAAAGTCCAGAGCAGCACATTGCCATATCGACTCGGGGAACCAGGCCGTGTTATCGTAAGTGACCCAGAGAATCGCAGAACAAAGGTGCCTTGATGTCCAGACAAGGCTGAGGATAGATCAGAAAATCATTCCATGGGACGGTAATGTAAAAATGTTAAAGTATCTGAATTCCTATTAAAGATTTGTTGAACTCTATAGGCTGATTTGTGTATGGACATGCTGTAGAGAACTTTAGAGATTATCCCAATTTGGCAGTGACCTGTCCCTGTTTTGAAGAATGTCTCCCAGAAGGGATCTGTGTTTGAGATAACTGAGATATATTGTGAGAAATATGTAGAGACCAGAGAATGATTGAAGATAATGTTAAATTAAGCCTGAAGTTTGTAGTTATAAAAATACTTTGGGGATCTAGTTATTATGCATGTGTTAGTAATGATATCAGAATTTTACTACGAAAGTGATTATGTTAACCATGTACTTTAATTTTCTCATGTATATCTTTTAAACCTAAATAAATATGTTTTATAGCATTCGCCTGAATCTAGCCTATCTTATGAATTCAAATAGTCACTCATAAAATTATTATCGAACCTAGCGGGAGAGATATATGAATATAAGTTGATTTTTTTAGACCACGACTGCATGCAAAGACAAAGCGAATTGAAATTAGTTGAATTAGTGTTAGAAAGTTTATTACTGTGTATTACTCTGAGAGAGCCACCTTAGATAAGAGTCTCATCTATCCTATATATTGGCTGGCGCAGCAAAATATAAATTCGTCAATATTTAACAGGCGGACTGTCTCAGAGGGTAGATTTTAAGGCCTTGTCCCATACTTAAACAAAGCCCTTATGAGTGAAAGAATTACACGTGACTAAGCTTAAGAGCGGCCTAAATTTTAGTTTGTTTAAGGATAGAAGGGTGATAGCTGATTTGCTAGACTTATTGGAAACTTATTACAAAAGGATAGAAGGGAAATAACTGTGTATGAGTGAGTAGTGGAACATACAAATATATATATATATAATAAATAGGAAGTAAAGAAACATTATAACAAAACCAGCATCTTGACAGCACAAAGAACATGTCACAATACATGAGCAATAACAACTCTTTTGGGAAGCAATACAAACCTCCAGTGGACAAAGAGAAGTAAAAGTCCTAACTTGGCACCTTCTAATGTTGGAAAAAAGAAGTTCATAATTGTAATTGTCACAGTTGATCTTAAAAATGATTTCTTCCCAAATTTCAGGTAAATTAATGCAGCTATACTTGATGAAGTGCAAGTGTAGCTGAACTGTTACGGAGGACTAACTGCAGCTGCAGATTCTAAAAATAGACTCTCCAACATCCATAAACTTCTATATGGAACTGTAGTTTTCTTCAGTCTAATCCTGAGCAGGAGGGAAATTCGACATGTGAGCGGGTGTGCACGGGTGCATGTCAGTCCTAGCTGATATCTTATCTGATCCAACAGCTGTATTTACATTCAGATTCTGGAATATTCTAAGAACATTCCGATCCATCCACCTCTGTTCCTACATTAGTGTCTCTCACATAGATCTGCTAGAGTTTTGCAAGAATATGCAAACAGGGCCAGTTCTACATTTAACGGGACCCTGTGCAAAATGCAAAAGCAGGGCCCCTGAAAGTTAATAACATTTATGGAAATTTTAAATGGAAGAATATCTTGTTAATTAATTAATTAAATCAAATATGAAAAATATTTATGCACATAAATAAACAAGTATGCTCTTTAGCATCAATTTAAGTAAAGGGAAAAAATTAGTTCAAAAATAAATGTGTTTGTATGTACAAGATATTTTATTATTAAGTACACATTATCATATAAATATGCCAGAACAATGATTTATTTAATAATATAAATAATAATATAAAAATATGAAAAAAATATCCATTTTTACTATAAATAATGAAATATATGTATAACAACTTATAAGATTTAAAAGAAATCTTAATATATTAAATTTTACTTAACCTAATGCACTTATCAATAAAATCATTTATAATGCTATCAAAATTCAATTTTTTTTTGCAATTTCATGCTCTATACATATTATTTCCTGGGACAACAAACGTTCTTGAGACATAGAAGATCGCAAATAGGTTTTTATTCATTTTAATTTGGAAAATGACCTTTCTGCTGATGTGACCGTAACTTGACTAGTCAATAATATTTTAAATGTCGTAGTAATATTTGGATGAATATCTGACAAATTATTTGCAATTATGAATTTTAAAATATTAATGGGTGCATCTTCTGGAACAATATTTTTAAAAATAATTAATTCATTGTAAAATTCAGATTCATCAATATCTGTATTTAATTTTTGATACAGCTGTTTGCAGCAAAATTTTAATTCATTTTCTGTCATTTTTCTTATTAATTTCATATATTAAAGAAATCCAAATGATTTTTCGTGAATTTCATACACAATTCAAATCTTTTTTTGACAGATGGTAGAGCAGTATCTAAAATTATAAAAAAGAAATTTATCCCAAAATTATCTTTCTTATTATCTATGTGTGATTCATGAGGCATTTCATAATCAAAAGATACTTTTCTTCGACGTACTCAACTTTCTTTAAATTTAATTTCTATTTCTAATAGATTTGAAAGTTCTTTAGCAATCTCAAAACAGCTATCAAATCCTGATATTCTCTGCTCTTCAAAGTACTGCACTAACTCTTTAATATCCTTAGTTGCTACATCTATGGGAATTTTCGCATTTTGTAATACTTGACAAATTAACTTTTGACTAAATTACCTTTAGTATAAACTCAAATGAATCTATTTGTTCATATATTGAAACCACGTCTACTTTGATAGTCTTATCTGATGCAGTTTTAGATAATTCTTTTAGCGCATTTAAAAATTCTGGAATTTGAAAACATACAGCTCTAACTGATTCTATTCTACATTCCCATCTTGTATCACATAATGGTTTTGGAGTTAATTGTTTAATAAATTTCTTTAATATGTCCCAACATGAAGTTGAGGCAGCAAATAATGTATATATTTTTTGTATAACATTAAAAAAATTTATTGCTATAATTGATGATTTTGCAACATCCCCTAAAATATGAGTCTTTGACTCCCAGATGAGTCTTTGACTCCATGAGGTCTTAGGATAATAATAATAATAAAATCAAATTTAAATTATGACAGGCACAAGGAGTATAAAATGCCTTTTTGTTCTCATTTAAAATGTAAGCATGGACTCATACTCCGTTCATATTCGCTTCGTTATCATACCCTTGTCCTCTACAAATTTAAGATTTCATTTATTCAAAAGTGATTTTATATTTCCATATATACCTTTACCAGTAGTGTCATTAGTTGTTAAAAACGTCAAAAAGTGTTCACGAATTTCAATATCTGCTTCAAATATATGTAAAAATCTAAAAATTAATGAAATTTGCTCCATCAGGAATACAATCGAGAATTATTGAATAGTACTTTGCCTGTATATCACATTTACATATTTTGTTCAATTTTGGTTCCCATATCAACAATTAATTCATTTTGCACAATGGGTGATAAATATGAATGTTGTTTCTTACCTATCATTTTTTCCGCCAAACATCGTATTAAATGATCTTTTAAAAGTGGATCAAATTCTGCAATTAATTTTATGATTCCTAAAAAATTACCATTATGGGCTTTGTACAAAGTATCAAAATTACCTCTAAAATCTAAATTATGTTCAGATAAATAAAGAATTGCTGCTACTATTCGTCTTAAAACATTCCCTAACCATTCTGCTTCAAATTTTATGACATTTTGATTTGTCTGATCAATTGTATTGTGATTTTTTAAATTACATTCCACTTGTGTCCATGAATACATGCATTTCATGTACACTGGATTTCATTCGTGTGACTTTAATCTTTCACTTACATGTCGCCAGTCAGAAAAGCCATTATTAGATAAACAATTATCATCAGAAGAAAATAATTTGCAACAAAAACAAAAAATAGAGTTGGAAGAATTTGAATATATAAGCCATCTTCTGTTTTGCTTCTCTCCGTTTGAAATTGTCCTAACATAGTGAGCTGTGGAAAAACACCTCTTGTTGTCATCTTTAGGAAAATCATTTTCAGTCGGAGGAGACGGTGGACCACATTGTACAATTTGTGTTAGTTTTGCATTGTTCAAAATTTTGGGCCATGTTGCTGGATCACCTTCCTCTGGTGTCTCAGTTTTAAAATCTTCAATACTCATTGTTTGACCAAACATGTCATGTTCTCCGCTTCCTTTGAGTTTTTCAGAACTCTCATTATTAATTAATGTTGAAGCCGAAGAACTGTTTATAGTTATTTCAGAACTCCCGTTATCAACTGATATATCTGAACAAATATGAGTTCAACTTCATAAATTTAAACAGTGAATTTCTTTGATTTCTCAGCCACTTCTTTTTCTTGTTTTCATTTTCGTTTTCATGCCCAATTGGGTATTTTCTTCCATAATAATCTCTCTCACGACTAGTCATACTCTAGAATTAAATATGATAGATTTCATTATAAAGTAAGTTAATAAATTAAAACAAAATCACTTACCTGATAAATAAAATATATCTAAAATAGATAATATTAGAAAATAAATAAATCTAATATAGATTGAAAACTGCTATTGAAGAAAAATTCTAATGTTGGATAACCTAAAACCAGTTTACAAAATATATTTTTGAAGATGTTTTGCAAGTAATGCCACATAAAAAAATTGCCATGACAGTACATGTATATACTTACTTGTTCATAAAATAATAAACTAAAATCCAAAAACTCCTTAAAATTATTAAAAACACTGTTTTAAAATGCACTTTTCCCTATTTAACACTATGTTGTACGATATTGTTATATATCTTAGAGTAGTTTCAAATACTACCACTGTAGCGCTACGATCTTAAAATTTATTCCCTATACCAATTATTGTTTATCCTAATGTTATGTCATCGAACAATAGAACCAGACCGCCGGTCTGGCTCCAGCCATGAGATACTGGGCGAGCAGTAACGCGGTGCAGTGCCAAAGAAAGAACGATGTGCCATTATCAGAATAATTTTAATGTATTTTCATGAAAAATTTGATGTTTATCTTACCAAGAAAATACATAAAAACTGTGCGGTGGCACGGGGCTGTGACCCCGCACAGGTTGCATACCCATGAACATGGCTCTGTATGCAAGAGAACTGGCAATGCCTTTGACTAAGCTGTTTAATTTAAGTCTCAGCTCTGGTAGAGTTCCAAAGAAGTGGAAAGAGGACAAAATTATTCCTTTGCATAAGGGAATTTCTAAGACTACAGTAGCAAATTATAGACCATTCAGTATCTCACGCATGGTGGTAAAAGTATTAGAAAAATTAGTAAAAAAGATAATTCAAGAATGGGAAGATAAAAATAGGATACTGTATGAGGGTCAACATGGCTTTGTGAAGGGTCAGTCATGCCTTAATAATTTAATAACTTTTTATAATAGAGTAACAGCTGAGTAAAATAAAGGAAATGGCTACATGATGATTTTGCTGGATTCCATTTGCAAAGGCATTTGACAGAATACCACATGAAACACTGTTATGCAAATTAGTACAAATGGGGATATATATGACACTGGTTAAGTGGATAAGAAGGTGGCTGCTGGACAGTTATCAAAAAAGCGGGTATATGGAGAGGCAGAATCGAGGCAAAAACAGGTGACTAGTGGTTTTGCACAAGGTTCAGTGCTGGGATCATTGCTGTTTAATTTGCATAAATGATATAGGAAATAACTTGAAAGAAAATATTTAGTTGTTTGCTGTGTGAAATTAGGTAGAGTAATAGTTAATCAAGGTGATGTGGAGATCTTGTAGGATGATTTAAATACGCTGTGAGTATGGGCAAAAGATAATGGATGTCAGCTTAATGTCGAGAAATCTAAGTTGTGCACTTTAGGATAAATAGATTACAAACCATTTATCACGTTAATGCCACTGTACTCTATGAAACAGTGATGAAGATAGAGATTTAGGAGTGGTGGTAGACAGAGAGTTAAAGTTCAGAGGACATATTGCTAAGGTAGCACATAAAATTACTTGGTTAGTGAAGAACACATTAACAAGTTGAGATAAGGAAGTTGTAATTCCTCTTTATAAGGCCTTGCTATGCCAACATTTGAATTACTGTACTCAAGTCTGGTCCCCTGGATTGCTTGGGGATGTGAAAGTGGTGGAGAGGATTCAGAGGTGAGTGACCAAGATAGTGAGTGGCCTGTGAAATGTGCACTATGAGGATAAACTGAAGGTATATGGATTACAGAAGTTGGTTGATAGAAGAAAAAGAGGGAATATGATAGAAACATTTAAGTTGCTTAAAGGATTTTATAGGATAGATGTAGGGGAAATGTTTCAGCATTTGTCTAGAAGAACCAGAACATGGGGGTCATCTCTGAAAGTTGAATAAAGGTGTGATCAGTAGGTGTGTGAGGACTAGATTTTTTGCTTGGAAAGGGGTGAATGAGTGGAATAAGTTGCCAGAGTCAGTTGTGAGTGCTTTTTCTGTTAATGGGTTCAAGGAGAGGTACGATATGTGTGGATAGATTGGGTCTCCCACGATGAGTCTTCAGACTCCATGGAGGTGCCCATATAATAATAATAATCTATCTTATAAAATCCTAGAAGCAACTTACTTGTTAATGTGTTCTTCAATGGTGAAATAATCTTACAGGCTACCTTAGCAATATGTCCTCTAAACTTTAACTGCCTGTCTACCACCACCCCTAAAATAAAAAAAAATATCCAACCCTAACGAATTGATCTGGGTAGAGGTTTTGAGGTAATACGTTGTGAGCTAAAGGTGAACAGGATGAAATATTTAGTTTTATGTTGCTATAGACCTGGTAATATGGAGGGTAATGAGAAAGAAATGTATAGGCAGTCTGGTATCAAAAAACTGCATCTGGAGGCAAATAAAATGAATTTCTGGAATTTTTGAGAGACAATTACCTAAGGCAGTATATAACAAAGGATACACAAATTACTAAGTGGTGAACCTCAAGGGTCTGTTTTAGGTCAATTGATGTTTAATTCATATGTAAATGCTATTGGGAGAGATCAGGAGTATAGCAGATGCTATGGCTTTGCAAGAGGACTTGAATGCACTGGCTGAATGGGTAAATGAATGAGGATGTCCATTGAATGTTGTGAAGTGTAAGGTTTTGAAATTTGGAAAGTAAAGATGGGATGTTGAGTACATAATTGGTAGAAAAAAAAATTTCAGGAGCATGCTGCTAAAATTGTGAGGACAGCACAGTGGATAATAGGAACAATGCAGAAGGCACTGACTTGCAGAAGTAAGGATGTTATGGTTCCCTTGGCTTTTGATCAGGCCACATATGGATTACTATGCATAGATTTAGTCACCTGGTTTTCAAAAAGATGAAGATGTGTTGGAAATGGTCCAGAGACAATTCACTAAGGTGGTTTCTGGTCACTGGAATGTTGAGTATGAAAACAGATTTGAGTGCAGTGTTTATGAAAATACAATTTGCAGAAATTGGTGAATAAGAGGAGAGGGGATATGATCAAGACATATAAGCTGTTAAGGGATTATTACCAGATTAATGTGTGGAAGGTTTTGCATAGAATGGGTGAAGACAAACCTTGGAAGCTATATAAGGAGAGTGTGAACAAGGAGGTGAGAAGCAGGTTTTTTGCATGGAAAGTGGTGAGTGATTGGAATGCACTGTCCAAGAGTGTGCAGAGTCAGTGAATATAAAGCATAACATAAACTGCGTGTATGTGTAACAGTGGGACCTCCTGAGATGAGTCTTCTGACTGCATAGCAATTCAATAATGATAATAATAATAATATTGTTTGGAGATCGGTTCAAGGTTATATAGTAAATGGTCATGTAATTTAGTGCTCGTAAAATTAGTGATTTTTTATCAGTTTTATTGTGTTTTTTTCCTCAGAAAAGTAGTGTGTTAGTGTAGACTTTCATGTTTTTAGAATATTTAGAATCTTATAACATTTTTATTGTGATATTGTCGGCATGGCACCATATCGATGAACAATGGTAGCAAAGACCACTTTGTCTGCCGATTTGAATTTGCAGGAGATTATTCAGTGCAGTGTGTGTGAAATGTATTCAGAGAGAAAATGAAAGAATATGTGGAAGGAAATTGAAACTAGAGAGAGAGAGTGTATGTATTAAGTACTTGAAAAGTGAGTAACTGTTAGGTGATCAGAACACAACAAATACTGACATTAAATGGAAAATGATTTGATTAATGTTGAACAGGCGGCCATGGAAATAAAGGAAAACAAAATGGATATTAATAAAAAAATTAATAAACAAATCCTAAAACACACCCCAACTCAACATCCTCAGAGTTAAAGATCGTTACTATCAACATAATAAGCCTGAATGGCAAAGAAATGTAGCTAGCTGAAGAATTAGATAAGTACCACATCAACATAATAGGGGTGACTGAAATAAAAAAGACAAAAACTGGTCAGATCTTTCTGAGCAATAAATACAAAATGTTATATTCAGGAAATGACAATCAAAGAAAAGAAGGAGTAGCCATAGTATTCAACACAAAATACGAGGCTAATATTCTTGAATGGCAGTCAGTCTCAAGTAGAGTGATGTGGGCAATATCAGAATGGGGAATTGGACAATGAGACTTATTTGTGCCTATGTTCCCACAGAAGGTTCTACTAAGGTAGAAGTGGAGGAATTTTTTGATGCTTTAGAAAAAGCAACTGACACAATGAAAAAGGAAAAGTTGGTCCTTGTTGGGGATCTAAATAGCACAGTAGGAAATGATTGTCAGACATACAAAAATACTTTTGGAAAATTTGAAGAAAAGAGCAAAGCTAATAATAATGGCAAATACCTGTTGGATTTTTTCTCAGGACATGGACTGGTTATTACTAACACCATGTTCTAACATAAAAATGTGCACAAATTCATATGGAGAGAAGAGGCAAGTCTCATTGACTATGTTACTGTTGATAGTGATGTTTTCTCCCTGGTGCAGGACACCAGAGTGTACAGAGGATTTGAAATTGGAAGTGATTACTATTCAGTATTGAGCAGGAAAAATTGAATTTCATATTGAAAAGAATAACATGTAAGAAAGCTTTAAAGCGAATAAAAGTTGAGCAGCTCTCAGATGTGAACTGTACACTAAAATACACAAAGATTATTGAAGAAAAAATGAAAGTGTTTGAGAACAGGAACCAAACCTTGGAGATTCAGTGGCAAGCCTTGAAGAAAACCCTGATTGATTCAGCCAGAGAGGCATGTGGTGAGGTTGTCTGCAAGGATAGAAAAATCAGAATTTCATGGTGGACACAGGAAGTTAAAGAGGCAGTGAAGGAAAAGAAGAATGCATATCAAAAGTTCCTGGCAAATAAGTCAGTTTTTGTTCTTAGAGAATACAGAGACAAATGTAAGAAAGCGACACACTGTGTAAAACCAGCTAAACAAAAGTCATGGGAGGACTTTGGCAAAAACATAGAAAATAAATATCAAGAAGGTGGTAAGATATTCTGGAGGTTATTGAAGAAGCTTAGAAATGGAGGAAAGAGTGCTGTAAAAGGAGTTTGAGATGATAAAGGTGACATGAAAACAGGAGATAAAGATATCCTTGAAGTATGGAGTAATTACTTCGAAAAATTGCTAAATGAAACAAGCAGTGAGAGCACAGTGTTAAAAAACACTGACTAGGCATGCAGTCAGGAATACATATCCATACTTGAAGTAGAAAAAGCCATCAAAGGCTTGAAATGTGGAAAGGCAGCAGGAGTAGATGATATTCAAGCAGAAATGCTGAAATATGGTGGTATAAAAGTCTTACAGTAGCTGCACTGCATAGTTCAGAAAGCCTGGACAGAGGGACGAATTCCCGATGATTGGAGTAGAGCTCTAATAGTACCCATATATGAAAAGGGAAATAAAACTGAATGTGAGAATTACAGAGGTATTTCCCTACTGAGTGCTCCTGGCAAGATCTATGCAAGTATACTTGAGAAACGGTTGAGAAGAATTGTGGAAGAAAAGCTTGGTGAAGAACAAGCTGGATTCAGGCCAAATAGAGGCTGTCAGGATCAGAACTTCACTTTATGACAAATAGTTGAGAAAGCATGGGAATATAACAAAGATCTGTATTTATGTTTTGTCGATCTGAAAAAAGGCATATGACAAGGTGCCAAGAGAGAAGCTATTCAATATGCTACAGTTATATGGTGTCAATGGGGCATTATATCAAGCAAAACTTAGTCTTTATTTGAGTTGTAAGTCAGCAGTTAGAATTGAAGGAAGTACAGGAAGATGGTTTAATGTTAAACCTGGTGTGAGAGGAGGATGTACAGTATCCTCTCTGTTATTCATTATCTATAAGGATCACATTATGAAGGAAAGTGGTATTAAGCATGATATCAGAATTGGAGATGTTAATGTCAGCTCTTTGCTTTATGCGGAACGATGTTATACTCTAAATAAATCCGCTACAAGTTTGCAAGATTCCCTGACTAAATCGAATAATTGTTATAATAAATATGGTATGAAGGTCAGCAATAACAAGACAAAGACAATGAAAATAGGTAGAATTGTTAAAAATGTCAACTGTGTCGTGAACGGGAACCTGTGGAACAAGTAAAACATTTCAGCTACTTAGGCACAATTTTTACTGAAGATGGTAAATTAAATAAGGAAATAGACAACAGAATCAACAAAGCTGGTATGGTGGGCAGTCAATTGAATACATTCATATGGAATAAGCGAGAAATTAGCCGGAACACTAAATTAGCTGTATACAAGACAGTGTTCAAACCAGTTTTAACTTGTGGATCTGAGAGCTGGGTCAGAAGTAAAACACTTGATCAAAGACTAGAGACCGCAGATATGAGAGTCCTGAGAAAGATTAGAGGCGTGAACAGATGGCATGAATGCAATATCATATTAAAAATGAGGATATTAGGAAAGAACTTGAGATTGTCAGCATCCAGGCATGCGTTAGCAGAGCTAACTTAAACAGAATGGGCAAGGAAAGATTAGCAAAACAAGTGTTCTCTGCCAGGTTGGCAGGAAAACGACCCAGAGGAAGACCAAGATATAGGTGGATGGATACGGTACAAAGTGCCTTAGACGATAGAAAAAGATCTAATAATGTTGGAGTCTTGACAAGTAACAGACTGATTTGGAGGAAAATTGTAGACAGGAAGTTAGTAATGATGTAAATTTTTCATGTAGTACTATCATATCCTGTACACCCCTTGAAGGTAAATGGCAGGAATTTGATGATGATGATAAAGAAATAGAACGCTTAAATGTTATCCTTCATAAGACAAAGTGTGAAAATGAAAAACTGCAAAAGTGGCAAAAGTTAAGCAGCACTGATAAAAGAAAGACGCAGGTGATCCGAAGGAATAATAAAGACCAACTGAACAAACAAGAAAAACGAGTTGAGGAGAAAATTACATATGGAAACTCAATGATCAGGGGAGTACTTAATGAAAGTATGACAAATTCGTATTTCCTGGGTGAAAATATTCACAATATCAGCCATGCCATTCAGATGCAAATAGGTAAGTTAAAGGAAATTATTGTCTTGGTTGGTACAAATGATTTGAGATGCGAGAAGTGTTTTATGAGGGAGAACGTAAAGGAGTTGTTAGAAGAGGCAAAACTGAAGAGTGAGAAGGTGAAGATTGTAAGTCCCCTACCACTCTATGATAGAGGCAAACTGAAGAGGAGGGCATTGATAGCCAATGAGTCTATATGTAGATTGTGCCAAAATGATGTAGAATTTGTGGATCTGTGGTCTCTGTTTGATAGAAAGAAGGATTTGTACAATGCTGATGGACTGCATCTAAATGGTTTTGGTGTTAAGTGTCTGCTAAGAGCTTTGTTCACCAAGCATGCTGAAGTGCAAATTCAGGGAAAGTAAAGCAATTAGAGTGGAAGCAACTGAGTTTGTATGAAGACCCATGTAGCAAGTGAGTGTGAGAATGACCAAGTGTGGAATCTAGTCTCTCAAGCGAAAATATTGAATAGGGTAGTAAATTCAGAAAGTAAAGATGGGCGGAGGACTAAAGGGATGCCGCAGTTTCTACATACTAATGTCAGAAGTATCAGGAACAAGAGGGAGGAGTTTTGGGCATTGGTTAGTGCAACCTTGCCAAAAGTTATAGGTATTAGTGAGACTTGGCTAGAGGGAAGGAGTACTGCTGATAGCAGATGAATTGGAACCAAAAATAATAGGAGACAAGTGGAAGTGTGATGGTTCATTTGAAGCAAACTGGTGTGAGATGAAGGCCTCTAAGACAAAATATACTATTGGTCGTTGCTAAGGCCAGAGAGTTTAACAGATGATCTGGAAGATATGCATTGCTAAATTAGTACAATGAGTACAGGTCGAGTGATTATTATGAGGAACTTCAACTATGGAGATATAGACTGGAAGGAAGAAAGATCACGTGGCAGAAAGGAAATAAAATTTATACACTTGCTCAGAGATAATTATTCAAGGCAGCATGTGATGGAGGGGACTAGGTGTGGGAGTGTATTGGACCTAGTCACAGGATCAGAAGAGCTAGCTATAACCAAAGTGACTACATTGCCTCCGATTGGTGAAAGTGACTATGCAATCTGGACATGGGAGATTGTACAACATGAGGAATATTCTGTCAAAAAGGGGTATATGCATAACTACAAAGTAGGTAGGTGATTATGACATGCTTAGGAAGAAGCTTAAATCTGTACTGCAGAATGTTGGTAGTGCATGGGATACAGTTAACGGTCGTCTAGAGGAAGCAGTATTAAATTGTATAGCTAGGGTAAGGAGGGTTAATCAGGTAGAAATTAGACATTGGAGTAATATCATTAAGCGAGCTGCAGAAGAAGAAAATGCAGTGGAAGGTATATAAAGAGAAAATTGACCAGCAAACTCATGAACAGTACAAGGCTCAGGCAAGAAAGGTGACCAACATGGCAAGGAAGGCAAAATCAGATTATGAGAAGAAGAATTTAGTCGAGCAGGCCAAAGGAAATCCCAAACAGTTCTTTCATTATGTGGCAAGTAAGAGGAAGAATGACTATGGAAGATTAACATTAATGAGTGATGATGGTCACAAGGAGACAGAAGAGGATAAAATAGTAGTTACTTGGGTGACGACCTTACAAGGGTATATCATCCTACTAAGGTTACTGCTTTAACCTATGTGAGAGACACTAATTTAGAAACAGAGGTGGATGAATTGGAATGTTCTTAGGATATTCCAGAATCACAATGTAAATACAGCTGTGGGATTAGATAAGATATCAGCTAGGATTTGGGGAGAATGTGCAAGGGAATTGGCAATGCCTTTGACCAGACTCTTTAATTTAAGTCTCAGCTCTAGTAGAGTACCATGAGAGTGGAAAGAGAGCAAAATAATTCCTTTGTATAAAGGAGGTTCTAAGGCTGCAGTAGCAAATTATAGACCAATTTTTCAGGTGCTGTGGTAAAAGTACTAGAAAAATTGGTAAAAAAGAGAACTCAAGAATGGGTAGATCAAAATATGATACTGTATGAGGGTCAACATGGCTTTGTGAAGGGTCGGTCATGCCTTAATAATTTACTAACTTTTTATAATAGAATAACAGCTTAGTCGTAAAAAAGAAATGGCTACACGCTGATTTTGCAAAGGCATATGTGGTATTCTATTAAGCAAATTAGAACAAATGGGGGATGGATATGACTGGTTAAGCAGATAAGAGGGTGGCTGCTGGATAGATATCAAAAAGTGGTATATGAAAGGACAGAAATGAGGTGAAAACAGGTGACTAGTGGTTTTTTGCATGGTTCAGTGCTGGGACCATTGCTGTTTAATTTTTACATAAATGATATAGGAAATAACCTGAAGAGAAATATTCAGTTGTTTGCTGATGATGCATTATTAGTTGGAGTAATAGTTAATCAAGGCGACGTGGAGATCTTGCAGGATGATTTAAATAGGTTGTCAGTATGTGCAAAAGTTAATGGGTGTCAGTTTAATGTCAAGAAATGTGAAGTTATGCATTTTAGGATAAATGGATTATAAGCTGTGTATCACATTAATGGCACTGTACTTCAGGAAATATATGAAGCTAGAGATTTAGGGTCGGTGGTAGACAGAGAGTTAAAGTTTAGAGAACATACTGCTAAGTTAGTCCATAAGATTACTTGGCTATTGAAGAACACCTTATCTCTGCTTGTTAATGTGTTCTTCAATAGCCAAGCTGTCATTCCTCTTTATAAGGCCTTGATACACCCACATCTGGATTACTGTGCTCAAGTTTGGTCCCTGGGAATGAGGAAGCAGTGGAGAGGATTCAGAGGCAAGTGACCAAGAAGGTGAGTGACCTATGGAATGTTCCATCTGAGGATAGACTGAAGGTGTGTGAATTGCAGAAGTTGTTGATAGGAGAAAAAGAGGGGATATGATAGAAACATTTAAGTTGCATAAAGGATTTTATAGGATAGATGCAGGGGATATGTTTCAGTACTTGGCTAGAGGACCAATACAAGGGGTCATCGTGAAAGTTGAATAAAGATAAGAGATGTGAGGATTAAATTTTTTACTTGGAGAGTTGTGAATGAGTGGAATCGTTGCCAGAGTCAGTTGTGAATGCTTTGTCTATTAATGGGTTCAAGGAAAGGTATGATAGACTGTGGGTAGATTGGGTCTCCCACGATGAATCTTCATATTCCATGGAGGTGCCCATATAATAACAGTAGTCACACCAGTCTAACAATATGGAATTCTAAAAACACTTACACAGAGACACTGGGCTATTTGTTCTAATGATGCATCCCTCTCCACAAAACTGAACTATCTTCACTACACTTTCTTGGCTAATAGCTAAAGCTCACACAAATTAGATAAAATACTTCATAAATACTTTATACATTTTTTTTCCGGGTCAGCAATGGCTATGAAGTGTTCTCCTAACCTTAACAAGTATGGCTGCATTAATCTGCCAAAAGTTTGAGACTGTCTTTTAAATTAACTCCTACTCAACTGTAATGCTTCTTTTATACAAAATTAGAAGGCAACCAGTTAGGACTTTATATCTTTTGTCCGTTACAATTTGAATTATTTCACTTACTCATTGTTGCATGTAAGCTGTAACATTTTGTTTTGCTCTGAAGATGCTAGTTTGAGAAATCCAGCAAAATATTAGCTAGATTGTTTTACCAATAACAATAATAATATAAAAAATAGTGTATGTGTGTGTGTGTGTGTGTTCGTGGTAGTTCATGCAAGAATGAAATTTAACTTACTTGCTACAAGGCAATGACAAGTCGCACCACCAGACATGTGATGTTTATAAACTTTGCCTTGTAGTGAAAATGTATCAGCAGGTTTCAGCGTATTTGTATCCCACACTTTCATTTTGTTATCCATTCCACTTGAAATGAAAAGTCCAGTATCAAACGGGTACCATTGGACAGTTTCTACACTATAACGATGAGCATAACGAGAAGACCTGGAAAAAATAATACAACCCGATGGTTACTGTACAAATTTTTAATAATCAACAATGAAACTCTTACATTCAACCAAATAATTCATAAAGTGCTTGGAAACAAGATAAAGATTAATTATTAACCAGCAAGCTGTTTTTACCATAATAACCTATCCAAATTCAAAGTTGCAAAACACATATGAGTCTCTTTTCCCTTCTGATGTGCCATTTTTATAAAGTTTACAGCATGAAATTTGTTAAAAATATGTCATAAAGACAGGAATCTTTATATTGGCTTTTTCAATTGAAAGTGAGTTAGCCAATCTCATATGGAGGTAACAGGAGTTTTCCCTTCCCAAACTCTTTTTTCATTCTGCATACAGACAAATCGGCCATGAGAATATACACAATTTACATACAAAAATACTGTTGGTGGTGGGTGGTAGATGGCACTGATGGTACTAATGTCACTGTGAGTAGTTGGTGAATTTAGTAGAGGAGACAGTGGGATGTGTGTAGCAGAGAGCAGAATAGATAGAGTGCCCTCCCATGATGAATCCTTGGACTGCTGGGAGGTGTCATTTAATAATCATAATAGTAATAATGTACATAAATTTACTGAAATAAAGAACCAAAAAGTTTCACTTCGGTGATGCAAAATTATTCAAATTAAGTGGATATTGAATCCAACATTATTTCAAAGCTGAATAGAGAAACTACAAAAGTTTCATGCTGAATATATAGAAACTATAAAAGTTTTGTGGATCCAAGCATATGCCAGCCTTTCATGGAGGGGACAACTCGTGGTAAAGGTGGAGTAAGCTCTGATCACTTTCCTTAGTATTTCCCATAATGTAAAGCACATCTCCTTGTGGACATGTATATGATGCTATACATTATTGGGGGTCACTACCCAAATGTTTCGACCCTTGTTGAGGTCTCATCAATGGATAGGTAGACCCAGATGTAAATACCCAGGTTGAAGTGATGCAGAAGTTATGCTTTACCATATGAGTTGCCAAAAAGGTTTCACATCACAAAAGGCACACCAAGAATTACTGAAATAAAGAGCCAAAAGGCTTCTTTATTTCAGTAATTCATAAAAACATAAATTCATAAAACATAAAAGAGCCAAAATTATTCAAATTAAATGGAAACTTTTATAGTTTCTATATATTCGGCACGAAACTCTTGTAATTTCTCTATTCGGCTTTGAAATAATGTTGGATTCAAAATCCACTTAATTTGAATAATTTTGCATCACCGAAGTGAAGCTTTTTGGCTCTTTATTTCAGTAATTCTTGGTGCCTTTTGTGATGTGACACCTTTTGGCAACTCGTATGGTAAAGTATAACTTCTGCATCACTTCAACCTGGGTATTTACATCTGGGTCTACCTATCCACTGATAAGACCAGACCTCAACAAAGGTCAAAACTGGTCTGTGTAGTGATCCCCCCCCCCCATTATGTATAGCATCATACATGTCAGCAAGTAGATGTGCTTTACATTATGGGAAATACTAAGGAAAGTGATCAGAGCTTGCTTCGCCTTTACCACGAGTTGCCCCTGTCATGAAAGGTTGACTTATGCTTGGATCCGAGAAACTTTTATAGTTTCCATATATTCGCCACGAAACTTGTAGTTTCTTTATTCGGCTTTGAAATAATGTTGGATTCAATATCCATTTAATTTGAATAAATGTGCATAAATTTATTCTGCATCAGAAATCAATGGAAGTTATCACCATTGCTCAACTATTAATTCTCTTGAAACAATCAGAATAAATTAGCACAAAGAATTATTTCAAACATTAAATAACACAATATGTTATGCATTGTTATCGGTCTGTTATAACCTACATTTGGGCAAAAGACTTTTCCCAATATTCTCCAATCTTCTCTCTTTCTCAGCGACTCTCTTCATCCAATTGTTTCCTGCTATTCCTATTACTGCATCCCTCCACCACCTTTTCTGTTTTCTGCTGAATCTCTGCTCTCTATGAATCCATATTGTAATAAGGGTTATACATCTGTCATCAGTCATCCTAATTATGTTACCAACCCAGTTCTGGTAGAACTGCTTGGCTCTGTATAATAATATTAACAATTTGTAGTCTGTCTAATGTTTATTTATTTTTTCTTGTTTTAATTTAATTAAATTCTCAGTAATTTTTCCATATTGCTTACTGCAATTCTCTCTCTCTCTCTCTGTGTGTGTGTGTGTGTGTGTGTGTGTGTGTGTGTATACAGGATGTACACACTGCAATCTAACAGCTTCTTTTAAAAGAGATGGACAAATATCCCTTTGCACTGACTCAATCACCAGTTCTTCAGGTTATTCTGGACTGTATTTCTAAACCTTGTTGGTACCATCCAGCAGAATAAGAATTTTTGAGCTATTAGTCATAATTTTTTAATTTGTAAAATTCATTTCAGGTCCAACCTACTTCCTTGTATTGTTCTGTATTGTATTGTTCTGTATTGTCTTGTATTTCTAAACCTTGTATTGTCTAATGTCATTGTTCAGTTCATTTATCATTGCTGTCAGTTTAGTGGGATCTTCAGAAAAAATGGCAATATCATTAGAAAATCAGAGATTAATTATTTTATTTTTCAATTAATTTCCGTTAGTGCAGTTGTATCATTGACATTTTACCTTCTAAATGGGAAGGAATTGTAATGTGGTGGTATGGCTTCTGCAGACAGGCTCTGTGATTGTAGACCCAAAGCAAAGGGAAAGAAAAGCCTAGGAAATACCTAATTAGAATGCTGTAGATGTAAGTAGGCTGTTCAATAAGTAATAAGACTAATTTTACTGTGGCGAAACCATTCATCACAATATTAATTTCTGTGGAATAAAGAAATGTTGCAGTCTGTATTAACAAAAGAGGTTGATAGATGGCATATACGGGCTGATGTGCCAGAGTGTCACGTGACTAAACGCAAGTGCTCGTCTGCACGTCTACGAGGCGCGACCAGTCTTCAAAATGGAAGCGTCCTTGGAACAGCGTTATGCAATTAAATTTTGTGTGCATTTGCAAAAATTGGCATCGGACACTTTTAACATGATACGCGAAGCTTTCCACGATGAAGCAATGTCGAGGGAAAGTGTTTTTCGCTGGCATAAAACTTTTAAGGAAGGAAGGCAAAATGTGGAAGATCTTGAACATGAGGGAAGACCTTCAACGTCCATCACAGAGACAATGATCCACACAGCTGCAATTATCATCAAGCATGTCAAAAGGAAGCGTCCATTGCTGAAGAATGGCTTCTTATTGCACCACGATAATGCAAGGTCATTGCTGGTTGTGTAGTGGACGTTTTGCAGAAGAACAACACAGATATCCTACCACACCCTCCATACAGTCCTGATCTCGCACCGTGCAATTTCTGGCTGTTTCCTCAGCTCAAGAAACCACTAAGAGGCTGCCATTTTGAAAGCAACAAAGCATGTGTAAAAGCTGCGGAGGCGGTTTTGAAAGAACTCTCAAAAAATGGACTCTCACATGTGTTTAAGAAGTGGACGCAACGTTGGGACAAATGCATCGCTTCTCACGGTAGTTACTTCGAAAAAGACCATGTAAATGATGACGATTAAAGGTAATCTGTTTTCTGTATAAATATAGTCATTACTTATTGAACAGCCTACGTATATTGATGACAGCATTTACCATCAAGTTGAAAAGTATTGACTAAATATTTAACTCGGAGAATTGGCAACATATTTTGCCTATAACTCAAATCCCCCTTATAAGTTGAGGAGGAAATCGCTGTTTCCTGTCTTTGAAAATTCAAAAAAGTGAAAAATCTCTTATATGGTACCTTTTTTTATTCTTCTTCAATATCAGTAATAGTGATTACATACACAATCTGATGGCAGTTTTTAAGACTTTAGCAATACTGATAGAAAGATGTGGTTCCTACTCTTTGAGGTTTGAAAAATGCCCAGCTTGCTTAGATAATTTACACTTTGTTTCCAAAATGTATTCCTAGAATTGTTAGGGCCTTCTGTTGGTACCAACCCAAAAGGCAATCAGATGCCCATAGCACAGGCCCGAAGAGTGATCAACATAATAAGAAAGGCAAAATCAGAGCATGAGAAGAAATTAGCAGTACAAGCCAAAGGTAATCCCAAAGCAAGTAAAAGGAAGAATGATTATGGAAGAATAATTTTAATGAATGCTGATGGTAGGGAGGTAGCTGAAGCAGATGAAATAGTTGAATTACTAAGTAAACACTTTGCAAGAGTATATCATCCAGGTGAAGATATTGCAGTAACAAGAGAGAGGCAAGAGCTTATATTATTATTATTAAGAGAGACCCCCAGGGAATCAGGGACTCATCAAGGAAGGCTACATACTTGTTCTGGAATTTATTCACACTGCTTGCACACCCAACACCCAATAGAAATCCATGCACCATACTATGAGAGAAAATTCTAGATCTCAAACCTCTTCTTGGCAGCATTCACTCTCAGCTTTCAGGTATGTCCTCATGTCCTTTCCCCATCCTAAATAAAATGAAAAATTCCATCAACCAAAATCCTGCATGACTATTTCAGAAGTTTGTAAGCCTCAATCATATCACCCATCTTTCTCCTGTTAGCTAGTGTATGCAGCTTACAAATTCTCAATTTGTCTTCATAATCAGTATCATACAATCCTGATATAATTTTTAACACTCTCTCCACTGTAACAGAATCATCACGTAAACTAGGAGACTAGACCTGCGCACAATAGTCCAGATGAGGTCTTATGAAGGCTTTGTAAAGAGGCAAATTTACATCTTTACATGTGAAAGTTCATTTCAGCATTGAAATTATCTTTTGAGTTGTCTTTGCAATCTTTGCTACATGGCCCCTGAACTTCAACTTCCTATCTACTAACACTCCAAGATCACTAGCCTCATCAGTTTCTTCTAGCATAATCCCACCAATATAATACAACAGTGGATATCTAATCATGCCAAAGTGCATGAATTTACAGTTACTGACATTGAGCTGACATCCATTTTCATATGCCCACAATTCCAGCATATTCAAATCATTCTGCAAGTACTGCATATCAGCCACATTCCTGATTAACCTACTTATCTTTGCATCATCAGCAAATAGCTGTATGTCACCTGTCAAATCCTTCCCAATGTCATTAATGTACAGATTGAATAACAGTGGACCAAGGATTGATCCTTGTGGTACACCACTGGTTACTTTAATTCTTTTTGGTATCTGTCAGTCAGCCATACTCTTATCCATGTTAATATTTTATAATCCAAACCCATATTTTCCAATTTATGCAAGCCTTCCATGCTATATTCTGTCAAAAGCCTTCAAAAAATTCAAAAGTATTATAATGTATCCATTTTCCTTGACTATCTCAGTGGTAACATTATTATAGAATGTAAGCAAATTGCTAAAACATGTCCTTTCCTTAGTAAACCCATGCTGTTCATAGTAGAGATTCTCTGAATGCGAATTTCTGAATGCAAACCTTAACCAACTTTTCCAAAATCTTCACCACCACTCCTGAAATACTGATTGGTTGATAGTTGGATACATCAGTGTTTGCAACACCATTGTGCAATGGGATTACCATACATTCTTTCCACACCTGTGGAATCTTCCCTGTTCTGAGATCCAAATATATAGCCTGGTCAAAGGAGTAGCCAGTTCAGCTGAACACTCTTTTAGCACACATTTTGATATCCCATTAGTCCCCGTTGCTGAATTCTTATTCAGTTTGTGCAACAGCTCCAGTGCAATGGAATTACCATACATTCTTTCCGCACCTGCAGAATCTTCCCTGTTCTGAAACCAAAATTATAGCCTGGTCAAAGTAGTAGCAAGTTCAGCTGAACACTCTTTTAGCACACATGCTGATATCCTATCAGTCCCTGTTGCTGAATTCTTATTTAGTTTGTGCAACAGCTTTAATATCTCCTCTTCATCTAGTGAAGAGGTAGCAGTAAACTCAATGTTGCATACACCAGGTTGACAGCTTTTAGCAAAATGGGCATTCATTAGATGAACAACCTCTTCTGCTTCTGTCACCCTCACACCAATGCATTCAGTAGAGTTATTCTTTCATATTCATTCTTTCTTTCTTTTACTTGCAGCATATTAATAGAATTCTTTGGGGTTGTCTTTAGCATGCAGAGCTAGTTTCTTTTCATACTTAGACTTAGTTTTCTATACAACAGTTGTGACTCTTCTGGCCTGCTGCTTATAATTTTCATAATGGATATCATCCTTATGTACATAGTATTCATTCTACATCATCCTTTTCTTACAAATGTCTTGCTTAATAAGATTACACATCTATTTGACTACTGCCCTGTTTATTCTTCAAACTCTTGGGACACATTCTGATATTGCATCATTTAAGTATTTTTTAAATGCTTCCCATACACTGTCGATATTCTTCCCATCCAGCAATATATGGAAATAGAAGTAAATGAACTGGAGGTGCATAGGATATTACAGAACCACAATGTGAATACATCTATGAGATAGGATGGTATATCAGCTTTAGTTTTGCAGGAGAGTTCTAGGGAACTGGCAGTGACTTTGATGACACTGTTTAATTTAAGTCAGCTCTGAATTGGTGCAAAAGGGAGTGTAAAGAGGAGAAAATAGTTCCATTGCATAGAGGAGGCTCCAAGACTCAGATAGCAAATTACCAACTGATCAGCATCTCACGAGTCATTGTCAAGATAATAGAGAAGTTATGAGCAAAATATGGGAATGGGTACACAGGATCAAGATACTATGTGAGGAACAACGTGGTTTTACTAAGGGTAGGTCATGCCTTTTAAAAGGTGAGAAAGTTAGTAACTTGCTCACCTTTTAATGAATGATATAGGAAATGATCTGAGAGGAACTATTTAGTCGTTTACCGATGATGAAAAATTGGGTAGAGGAATAGTCAATAAAGATGATATTAAAATTTTGCAGGATGATTTAAATAGATTGGCAGTATGGGCAAAGGAGAATGGATATCAGTCTAATGTAGCAAAGTGTAAAGTTATACATTTTGGGATGAAAAGATTAACAGCTGTGTACCACACTGATGGATCTGTACTGCAGGAAATTAATGAAACCATGAATTTGGGGATGCTAGTGGATAGGGAGTTAAAGTTTAGAGGACGTATTGCACAAGTAGCTAGAGCAGCTCATTGAAATACTTGGTTGCTGAAGAATACCTGATGAGCAGAGATAAGCAATATATTATACCTCTTTATAGGGCCTTGGTTCTATATCATCAAATTTTGTGATAGATTAAAAAGTTATAGATTCTGGTTATAGATTTTAATAATAATAATAATTAGTGCACAAATAATTGTTTTTATCTGTTGGAAAATCAGTGGAACAGAAATTCCTCTGACTGTCATTCCTGACTTTTAATGAAAAAATACTACTTCTAGCATAATAACCACAATCACTCCCAAGTCCCTAACCTCATCGGTTTCCTGCAGTTTAGTTTCATCAGTATAGTACTCAAATTGTGATCTCTTTCCAAAATGCATCACCTTACACCTGGCCACATTAAGCTGGCAGCATTTACCTTTGCCCATATTGCAGTCTATTTAAGTCTTCCTGCAGGATCTTTGCATCACCTTCATTTACCATTGCTCTTCTGAGTTTTAAGCATCATCAGCAAACAACTGAATATTTCCTGTCAAATCATTTCCTATATCATTGGAATGATTTGTAAATCATTCCAATGATTTATTGGAATGATTTACAATCCTAGATTTACAATCAATGATTTACATTCCTAGGAATTATCATTGGAATGATAATTCCAATTATAATTGTTTATTTTTAATTTAAAAATAACAAAAACTGGAGTTTAAAATGGAATTTTTTGCTTCTTCCATATTGCTCGAATGCTATATGTTCTGTCTTGTAGGAATTTTATAATAGCAATTTTTTTCAACAGATGGTGGTAGGATGTTAGATGGAAGTGTATTGGTCTTCTGCAGACTGTAGAGCTAAAAAAATTTGCAGGCTTGAATATAATTATAATATTCAAACCTGTGTAATTTTGACCAGTAAGCAACTCCATGGGTTTAATATTGAACAGTAAACAAAACAATAACTTTGAATGATAAGCAGTTTCAAGTTGTATGATATTAGCCAGTTCCAAAACAGGAAGTTAAGTTGCACCTGTTGTCCCACTGTAGGTAATACTACTAGAAGAACTAGAGGAATTTTTTGTGTCATTAGACAGGACAGCTAACATAAAGGAAAATCTGGTTCCTGATGACCTAAACATCAAAGCAGGAAATGATTTACAGAAATGTTGTGGGAAAATTTTGAGATGAAATCAGGACTAACAGTGATTATAAATACCTGCTGGATTTTTGTTCGAGATATGGTTATTCATTGCTAACATCGTGATAACATAAAGATGTATATAAATTCACAGGAAGAGATTGGTTTGGTTTATTACTTTATTTAGATTTATAGCTGAAGCAACTCAGGTGATGAGGCCAATGTATTATGTATGTTAATTGCATGGATTCGGATTGCTGGTTTGCCTGCTTTGCAGGATGAAAAACCCAGGTTTCTGGGAGGGAAACCCTACCACCTCCATATGAGACCAGCTAACTCATCTTCAATTTTATTATTTTTTTTTTGTATGGCGATTCAATGGCTGTGAGCCTTTATTACGGGGAGGTACAGCACCACCTCAATCCCCCCTATTTTTATCCGCACTTGGGACCAACATAGCTGACAATACAGACCTATGGCTGGAGGGATCGTCTTAGGTATTTCTGACTGTATCCGTGTGTGTTCACGGAGCCAGTTTGCCTGTTTGAGGGATGAAACACCCCAGCTAAACTGGGGAGGAAAAACCC
Source organism: Typopeltis vanoorti (assembly GCF_054136105.1). Taxonomy (NCBI): domain Eukaryota; kingdom Metazoa; phylum Arthropoda; class Arachnida; order Uropygi; family Thelyphonidae; genus Typopeltis; species Typopeltis vanoorti. The sequence goes on from NC_143573.1 coordinate 19,236,159, forward strand.
TGCTGTCCACGCCCAAGACCAGCTGACTTGGCTATTGCTGAAGAGGAAGATCCTTAAGCTCCTCTCGTCGCCAACAGGAATCGAACCTAGGACACTCCTTCCCCAGGCATATGGTTGCGAAGCGCAAAGCCACTAAGCTAACTGCGAAGACATCTTCAATTGAAAAGACCTGATAATGGTTCTTCACATCCATCCACAGGAAGAGAACATCATTAGATATTAGCATTAATTATCTAATGATGTTAGATGATGACAATATCCATAGTTTTGCCGATGATGATACACTCCTTTCATATTTTTCATTTGAAGATTCATGATGGATATTCTATGTATTTGTTTAGATTATTAAAGATAACCTGAATTTGATGAAACAATTAAAAAGAAAGTCCAATAGATCTGTGGACTGGGGATTTGTATAGTAGATATTCCTGTGTTGTGACATTCCTGTCTGACTTCTCTGTATACACCAGAATGGGGGTCAGATAGGAATCCATTGTTTGGTGTTCTGTTGTTTCTCTTTCATAAATCTTTAATATGTTATTAGTGAAGTTAGTACCTAATTCTGTATGAATGTATTATATAGTGGAGGTATTTATTCTGCAGACTGTCAAAAAGCTTTGTTTAGATAAAATGACAGTGTGCATGGGAGCTATCATTGTCTAAGTAGATTATATTCTGAAAATTGAAATTGCTGTTCTCTCTCTGGAACATTACAAATTTATGTGCTTTGGAAAGATATTTAAAGATGGTATTTTATTCTACTGTTGAAAATTTTGATAAAGATTTTATACTCTATATTAGTCAGGGATACAGACCTTCAAATTGATGTGGTTGGAAAGTTTTGTCTATTTTTTGAAATAAAAGCCATGTAGCCTTAAGCAAACTAGTCTGGGATGCCACCAATGTTATAATATTTTTGAAAAGTGTAACCAAGACTGGAAGTAGGTTCCAGATCATACAATATAGTTCCATTTCTATTACAGAACTATTTCTTTAGTTCTATTAATTTAAAACTGATTTAGCTCACACGTCTAGCTCCTGCAAATGCAATGTTTTTTTTTCCTTTGTTTATTTATTTATTTTAATCTAGAGGGAGCTTAACCTATGGACAGAACTGGTTTCTGCCAGCCAAAAACTTGCTTCTAGTCCCTTGCTAAGGCCACTGGGCATAATTCTTGCATCCAGATGGTGATATTGTAACATCACCCAAACATAAACTTGTGCTGCAGAATAAATGTCCATCCTATAATCTTTCATATTAATCAGGCATCTTTCTGAAGGAAAAAAAAAGTTTATATTCAGCCTACTCCAAAGAAAGGAAATAAAAACCAGAAATCAAGCTATACTCTTCTTGTACTCACCTCAGCTCTGTCAAAAGTAATAGAGAAAATCTTCAACAGCCAACTTCACCACCACCTCAAAGCTAAACAATTAATTTATGACCACCAATGTGGATTCCATCTCTCCCAATCCACAACATACCTACTTGCCATCTACAGACTCAAGCAAAAGAAAGGTTTACTCTAACACAAGTGGTTGGCCTACCTAGACATCTTCAAGACATTTGACTAGACCTAGCACAAGAGCTTTCTTACCAAATTACTATCTCATAGTCTACTGGGTTTACAGTCAACGCGGTTAGCCTAGTGGCTTTGCGCTTCGCAACCATATGCCTGGGGAGTGTCCCAGGTTCGATTCCCGTCGAAGACATGAGGAACTTGAGGATCTTCCTCAGGCATAGCCAAGTTAGCCGGTCTTGGGCATGGGCAGTAGAGTTTTTTCCAGTTTATCTAGCATTTTTCATCCCGCAAGCAGGCAAACCAGCCCCATGAACATATGCTTCTACAGCCAAAAATATATCCCCCCCCTCCAGAGGCAGACTAGGCAATAGGTCGGTTGGGAGTGGTACTAACAAGAAGTCGCATCTAAGTAACACGCAGACCCTGCATAGGAAGTGGGAATAATGCGTACTGAAAGAAGAAGTCTACTGGGTTTACTGTCTACCCTTTGCAAAGAGATTACCAATTTCCTTTATGGTGGCTCACTATGCAATATGGCAGATTGTTGCCTTTCTTCAGCTATCTTCCTACCAATGTTAAAGTACCCCAGAGCTCAGCACTTCCATCCATACTCTTTCTTCTCTTCATAAATGACTTTCTCCTGCTGACCTTAAACATTATCCATAGTTTTGCTAATGATGATACACTCCCTTCATATTTTTCATTTGACAAATCCTGCAGTACTCCAATATCTTGAACTACAAGATTTTCCATAATTGATATCTTAAATACCAATCTCCTAGCCATACTTCTACTTCTGCCTGTCTGACTTCTCTGTATAAACCAGAATGGGGGTCAGACAGAAATTCAGTGGAGTGTGGATATCCTTGTCAGCATCAATGCTACTCAAACACAGTCCAGTCTTATTTCACACAAGGAAGATCACACTTCACCTTCTCCCTTATCTTTGATCATATAATACTCAGATCTCTGCACATAGTCAGTTATTGCTTCGTGAATGACTTACAACTTGAGTATTTTCTATAAGCACATAACATCGATAGTTGCATCTGCCTACAAAAAACAAAGTATTTTTTCCATTCCAGACATAACATCTCACCTGCACAACTGCTAACACTGTAAATGCTTTAAGTGCTCGATGCTATCCAGAGCAATCTCATTGATAAACCATCTCTCACTCCAGTTACTTTCTCAGAAAAATTTTATTTCAGCTTTATACCTCTTCTGTAAGTATTTTTATGAGTGATGTTCTTCTAAACTAACTGCCATCATTCCTCCTCTCTCTCTCTCTCTCTCAAAATGGTATTTTCATGAATAATGTTCTTCTAAACTGGCTACCATCATTCCTCCACTTTCCCTTATGCTTCTAAAAACTTGAGCAACTGCTGGTCAACATGCATTCACTGTCCAGCTTCAAACATACTGAACCAACTTCTTATCCTTCTCTCAGATTATATTCACCTCTTTGCTTTGGAATAGTCTTCACTACTCAGTTTTTCCTAAGAATACAACCTTCAGTTATTGGGGGAAAAAAATGTATCGACAGGTTCCTTCTGTATTCATAACTACTTCTGGAAACAAGGCACTAGTATACTGTAAGCTTTGCAACCTTTCACATGTGCAGTTGATATACAAGCAAAAACAATTAAATGGGAGTAATCTGCAATCCATTTTAAATGATAGGACATTCATTTAAATTATACTATAGGATATTAACATATGCAATTTCCAAAATAATCAACTGTATTCAGAGAATTTTTTTATACCTGTTTTCCAGTAACATCATAAATAATAAATACTAATATCTAATGATTTTCTCTTCCTGTGGATGGATTGTGAAGAACCTTTATCAGGTTTTTTTAATCGAAGATGAGTTAGCTGGTATCATATGGGGGTGGTATGGTTTCCCTCCGAGAAACTCGAGTTTTTCATCCTGCAAAGCAGGCAAACCAGCAATCTGAATGCATGCAATTAACATACATAATACATTGGTCTCATAACGTGAGTTGCTTCAGCTATATATCTTAATAAACCAAACTCTTCCTGTGAATTTATGCACATCTTTATGTTGTTATCATGATGTTAGCAATGAATAACCATACCATGAAACAAAAATTCAGCAGATATTTATCATCACTGTTGGTCCTGACTTCATCTCAAAATTTTCCCACAACATTTCTGTAAATCATTTCCTGCTTTGATGTTTAGGTCATCAGGAACCAGATTTTCCTTTATGTTAGCTGTCCTGTCTAATGACACAAAGAATTCCTCTAGTTCTTCTAGTAGTATTACCTACAGTGGGACAACAGGTGCAACTTAACTTCCTGTTTTGGAACTGGCTAATATCATACAACTTGAAACTGCTTATCATTCAAAGTTATTGTTTTGTTTACTGTTCAATATTAAACCCATGGAGTTGCTTACTGGTCAAAATTACACAGGTTTGAATATTATAATTATATTCAAGCCTGCAAATTTTTTTAGCTCTACAGTCTGCAGAAGACCAATACACTTCCATGTAACATCCTACCACCATCTGTTGAAAAAAATTGCTATTATAAAATTCCTACAAGACAGAACATATAACATTCGAGCAATATGGAAGAAGCAAAAAATTCCATTTTAAACTCCAGTTTTTGTTATTTTTAAAAATAAAAATAAACAATTATAATTGGAATTATCATTCCAATGATAATTCCTATATCATTGGAATGATTTACAAATCATTCCAATGATCTAGAAAATGATTTGACAGGAAATAGTCAGTTGTTTGCTGATGATGCTTAAAACTCAGAAGAGCAATGGTAAATGAAGGTGATGCAAAGATCCTGCAAGAAGACTTAAACAGATTAGCAATATGGGCAAAGGTAAATGGCTGCCACCTTAATGTGGCCAGGTGTAAGGTGATACATTTTGGAAAGAGATCACAAGTTGAGTATACTATACTGATGAATTCAGGGACTTGGGAGTAATTGTAGACAAGCAGTTGAAGTTTAGAGGGCATATTGCAAAGGTAACGAAAAAGCACATCAGATTACATGGATGTTGAAGAATATTCTAACAAGCAGGGATAGAAATGTTACTGTTCCTGTATATAATGCTTTAACAACATCTGGACAACCACATTCCATAGTGATGAAGAAGTCGGTGGAAGAGGATCCAGAAGCAAGTAACAAAGAAGTGACAGGTCTATGGAATACTCCCTATGAGAATACATTGGTGGTCTGTTAGCTTTAAAAATTAGCTGAGAGACACAAAAGAAGAGAACTGACAGAAGCATTTAAGTTATTAAAGAGGTTTTATAGGCATGACACAAGACTTTTTTTTTGTACATGGCAAGAAGGTAGAGAACGTGGGATCACCAGTAGACATTGTTTAAGAGTGGTTAGCAAGAGTGTTAGGACTAAATTTTTTGCTTGGAGGGTGGTGAATGGGTGGAATTGGTAACCAAAGGTGGGTGGGTGTGCTTCATCAAATGAATGAGTTTAAGGAGGGGTATGATAGGTATTGTGAATAATACTAAGTATTATTAATAGTTATTATTATTAATTATAATAATAGTATTCTGAATAATAGCTCTCCCATAATCAGTCTTATGACTTCACGGATTTATTCTTCTTCTTATTATTATTATATTATTACTGCATAAAAATAATAGTAAGTTTTCAGATTTGACTTATGGACTGTAATTAAATGCTTTTAGAGTTAGTTCATCATCATCAAATTCCTGCCATGTACCCTCAAGGGGTGTACAGGATATGATAGTACTACATGAAATTTTTACATCATTACTAACTTCCTATCTACAATTTTCCTCCAAATCAGTCTGCTGCTTGTCAAGAAGCCGACATTATCAGATCTCATATTTCTATCATCTAATGCACTTTTTACCATATCAATCCACCTATATCTAGGTCGTCCTCTGGATCGTTTTCCTGCCAATCTGGCAGAGAACACTTATTTTGCTAATCTTTCCTCACCCATTCTTTAAGTGACCACACCACCTGAGATTAGCTCTGCTAACGCATTCTTGGATGCTGACAATGTCAAGTTCTTTCCTAATATCCTCATTTTTAATATGATATTGCCATTCATGCCATCTGTTCATGCCTCTAATCTTTCTCAGGATTCTCATATCTGTGGTCTTTAGTCTTTGATCAAGTGTTTTACTTTTGACCCAGCTCTCAGATCCATACGTTAAAACTTGTTTGAACACGGTCTTGTATACAGCTAATGTAGTATTCGGACTAATTTCTCTCTTATTCCATATGAATTTATTCAATTGACTTCCTACCATACCAGCTTTGTTAATTATGTTGTCTATTTCCATATTTAATTTACCATCTTCAGTAAAAATCATGCCTAAGTAGCTGAAATGTTTTATTTGTTCCACAGGTTTTCCATTCACAACAGTGTTGACATTTTCAATGACTCTGCCTATTTTCATTGTCTTTGCATTGCTGACCCTCGTACCATATCTATTACAACAGTTATTCAATTTAGTCAGGGAATCTTGCAGACTTTTAGAAGATTTATTTAGAGGTATAACATCATCCGCATAAAGCAAAGAGCTGACATTAACATCTCCAATTTTGATATCAGGTTTAATACCACTTTCCTTCATAATGTGATCCTTATTAGATAATGAATAAAAGAGGAGATAATGTACATACTTGTCTCACATCAGAATTAACATTAAACCATCTTCCTGTACTTCCTTCAATCCTAACTGCTGATTTACAACTCAAATATAGACTAAGTATTGCTTGATATTGATATAATGCCCCATTGACACCATATAACTGTAGCGTATTGAATAGCTTCTCTCTTGGCACCTTATCATATGCCTTTTCCAGATCAACAAAACTTAAATACATCTGTTATATATTCTGAGAAATCATGGGAATATAACAGATCTCTGTTATATTCCAATGATTTCTCGACTATTTGTCGTAATGTGAAGATCTGATCCTGACAGCTTTATTTGGCCTGAATCCAGCTTGTTCTTCACCAAGCTTTTCTTCCACAATTCTTCTCAACCGTTTCTCAAGTATACTAGCATAGATCTTTCCAGGAACACTCAGTAGGGAAATACCTCTGTAATTCTCAGATTCAGTTTTATTTCCCTTTTTATATATGGGTACTATGAGAGCTCTACTCCAATCATCGGGAATTCATCCCTCTGTCCACGCCTTCTGAACTATGCAGTGCAGCCACTGTAAAACTTTTATACCACCACCATATGGGGTGCTTAAGGGTCAAAGCTATATAACTGAGAGGAGCCCTCCACATAGCCTATAAAGGAATGTGGAGAACCGACCAGGGCTTCTGACCTAATGTCCAATCCTCACCTTCTCATGGTGCACCCTGTTGGGTATCTACTCGGATACTGAACGAATGAGGATGGGCTGGCAATTTGGGATTTAGCCGACCAAATTGTATTCTTATTGGTTAAACCAAAATAAAAAATGATGGTACAAAATGACAGAATTTCATGCCAGCTGGGGCGTCGCCCAGTTAAACAAGGAACAAGGCCCCAGTTGTTATCGCCAGGGAACCAGGTCAAACAGCAAAAACTCAGCTACTGGAACAAATATAAAAAAAAACACCCCAACTCGACACCACCAGAGTTAAAGATCAGTACTATCAACATAAGAAGCCTGAATGGCAAAGAAATGGAGCTAGCTGAGGAATTAGATAAGTACCAGATCGACATAATATGGGTGACTGAAACAAAAAAGACAAAAACTGGTGAGATCTTTCTGAGCAATAAATACAAAATGTTATATTCAGACAATGACAATCAAGGAAAAGAAGGATTAGCCATAGTATTCAACACAAAATATGAGGCTAATCTTCTTGAATGACAGTCAGTCTCAAGTAGAGTAATGTGGGCAAATATGAGAATGGGGAACTGGACAATGACACTTATTTGTGCCTATGGTCCCACAGAAGGTTCTACTAAGGTAGAAGTGGAGGAATTTTTTGATGCTTTAGAGAAAGCAACTGACACAATGAAAAAGGAAAGGTTGGTCCTTATTGGGGATCTAAATAGCAGAGTAGGAAATAATTGTCAGACATACAAAAATATATTGGGAAAATTTGGAGAAAAGAGCAAAGCTAATAATAATGGCAAATATGTATTGGATTTCTGCTCAGGACAAGGACTGGTTATTACTAACACTATGTTTCAACATAAAATTGTGCACAAATTCACATGGAGAGAAGAGGCAAGGAATAAGAAAAGTCTCATTGACTATGTTATTGTTGATAGTGATGTTTTCTCCCTGGAGCAGGCCACCAGAGTGTACAGAGGATTTGAAATTGGAAGTGATCACTATTTAGTCTTGAGCAGGATAAAATTGAATTGCATACTGAAAAGAATAACATGTAAGAAAGTTTTAAAGCAAATAAAAGTTGAGCAGCTCTCAGATGTGAACTGTAGACTAAAATACACAAAGATTATTGAAGAAAAAATGAAAGGGTTTGAGAACAGTAACCAAACCTTGGAGATTCAGTGGCAAACTCTGAAGAAAACATTGATTGATTCTGCCAGAGAGGCATGTGGTGAGGTTGTCAGCAAGGATAAAAAAATCAGAACTCCCTGGTGGACACAGGAAGTTAAAGAGGCAGTGAAGGAAAAGAAGAAAGCATATCAAAAGTTCCTGTCAAATAAGTCAGCTTGTGCTCTTAGAGAATACAGAGACAAATGCAAGAATGCTAAACACTGTAAAACTAGAGTCAAGGGAGGACTTTGGCAAGAATATAGAAAATAAATATCAAGAAGGTGGCAAAATATTCTGGGGGTTGTTGAAGAAGCTTAGGAATGGAGGAAAGAGTGCTGTGAAAGGAGTTACAGATGATAAAGATGATATGAAAACGGGAGAAAAAGATATCCTTGAAGTATGGAGTAATTACTTTGAAAAACTGCTAAATGAAACAAGCAGTGATCACAGCACAGTGGTAAAAAACACTGACCAGGCATCAGTCAGGAATACATATCCATACTTGATGTAGAAAAAGCCATCAAACGCTTGAAATGTGGAAAGGCAGCAGGAGTAGATGATATTCGACCAGAAATGCTGAAGTATGGTGGTATAAAAGTCTTACAGTGGCAGCACTGCATAGTTCAGAAAGCCTGGACAGACGGATGAATTCCCAATGATTGGAGTAGAGCTCTCATAGTACCCATATATAAAAAGGGAAATAAAACTGAATGTGAGAATTACAGAGGTATTTCCCTACTGAGTGTTCCTAGAAAGATCTATGCAGGTATACTTGAGAAACGGTTGAGAAGAATTGTGGAAGAAAAGCTTGGTGAAGAACAAGCTGGATTCAGGCCAAATAGAGGCTGTCAGGATCAGATCTTCACTTTACGACAAATAGTCGAGAAAGCATGGGAATATAACAGAGATCTGCATTTAAGTGTTGTCGATTTGGAAAAGGCATATGACAAGGTGCCAAGAGAGAAGCTATTCAATACGCTGCAGTTATATGGTGTCAATGGGGCATTATATCAAGCAATACTTAGTCTTTATTTGAGTTGTAAGTCAGCAGTTAGAATTGAAGGAGTACAGGAAGATGGTTTAATGTTAAATCTGGTGTGAGACAAGGATGTACATCATCCCCTCTGTTATTCATCTGTATGGATCACATTATGAAGGAAAGTGGTATTAAACATGATATCAAAATTGGAGATGTTAATGTCAGCTCTTTGCTTTATGCGGATGATGTTATACTTTTAAATAAATCCGCTACAAGTCTGCAAGATTCTCTTGACTAAATTGAACAGCTGTTGTAATAGATATGGTATGAAGGTCAGCAATAAAAAGACAAAGACAATGAAAATAGGCAGAATCATTGAAATGTCAACTGTCTTGTGAATGGAGAACCTGTGGAACAAGTGAAACATTTCAGCTACTTAGGCACGATTTTTACTCATCATCATCATCATCAAATTCCTGCCATGTACCCTCAAGGGGTGTACAGGATATGACAGTACTACATGAAAAAATTACATCATTACTAACTTCCTATCTACAATTTTCCTCCAAATCAGTCTGTTACTTGTCAAGACTCCAACATTATCAGATCTTATATTTCTATCGTCTAAGGCACTTTGTACCGTATCAATCCACCTATATCTTGGTCTTCCTCTGGGTCGTTTTCCTGCCAACCTGGCAGAGAACACTTGTTTTGCTTATCTTTCCTCTCCCATTCTATTTAAGTGACCATACCATCTGAGATTAGCTCTGCTAACGCATTCCTGGATGCTGACAATGTCAAGTTCTTTCCTAATATCCTCATTTTTAATATGATATTGCCATTGATGCCATCTGTTCACGCCTCTAATCTTTCTCAGGACTCTCATATCTGGGGTCTCTAGTCTTTGGTCAAGTGTTTTACTTCTGACCCAGCTCTCAGATCCATAAGTTAAAATTGGTTTGAACACAGTCTTGTATACAGCTAATTTAGTGTTCCGACTAATTTCTTTCTTATTCCATATGAATTTATTCAATTGACTTCCCACGATACCAGCTTTGCTGATTCTGTTGTCTATTTCTATATTTAGTTTACCATCTTCAGTAAAAATTGTGCCTAAGTAGCTGAAATGTTTTACCTGTTCCACAGGCTCTCCATTCACAACACAGTTGACATTTTCAATGATTCTGCCTATTTTCATTGTCTTTGTCTTTTTATTGCTGACCTTCATACCATATCTATTACAACAGCTATTCAATTTAGTCAGAGAATCTTGCAGACTTGTAGCGGATTTATTTAGAAGTATAACATCATCCGCATAAAGCAAAGAGCTGACATTAACATCTCCAATTTTGATATCAGGTTTAATACCACATTCCTTCATAATGTGATCCATATAGATAATGAATAACAGAGGGGATAATGTACATCCTTGTCTCACACCAGATTTAACATTAAACCATCTTCCTGTACTTCCTTCAATTCTAACTGCTGACTCACAACTCAAATAAAGACTAAGTATTGCTTGATATAATGCCCCATTGACACCATATAACTGCAGCGTATTGAATAGCTTCTCTCTTGGCACCTTGTCATATGCCTTTTCCAAATCGACAAAACTTAAATACAGATCTTTGTTATATTCCCATGCTTTCTCGACTATTTGTCGTAAAGTGAAGATCTGATCCTGACAGCCTCTATTTGGCCTGAATCCAGCTTGTTCTTCACCAAGCTTTTCTTCCACAATTCTTCTCAACCGTTTCTCAAGTATACTTGCATAGATCTTGCCAGGAACACTCAGTAGAGAAATACCTCTGTAATTCTCACATTCAGTTTTATTTCCCTTTTTATATATGGGTACTATGAGAGCTCTACTCCAATCATCGGGAATTCGTCCCTCTGTCCAGGCTTTCTGAACTATGCAGTGCAGCCACTGTAAGACTCTTATACCACCATACTTCAGCATTTCTGGTCGAATATCATCTACTCCTGCTGCCTTTCCACATTTCAAGCCTTTGATGGCTTTTTCTACTTCAAGTATGGATATGTATTCCTGACTGCATGCCTGGTCAGTGTTTTTTATCACCGTGCTGTCATCACTGTTTGTTTCATTTAGCAGTTTTGCAAAGTAATTACTGAAGTAATTACCGATGAAAGTAATTACCGATTTTTACTGAAGATGGTAAATTAAATATAGAAATAGACAACAGAATCAGCAAAGCTGGTATGATAGGAAGTCAACTGAATAAATTCATATGGAATAAGAGAGAAATTAGTAGGAACACTAAATTAGCTTTATACAAGACAGTGTTCAAACCAGTTTTAACTTATGGATCTGAGAGCTGGGTCAGAAGTAAAACACTTGACCAAAGACTAGAGACCGCAGATATGAGAGTCCTGAGAAAGATTATAGCTGTGAACAGATGGCATCAATGGCAATATCATATTAAAAACGAGGATATTATGAAAGAACTTGACATTGTCAACATCCAGTAATGCATTAGCAGAGCTAATCTCAGGTGGTATGGTCACTTAAACAGAATGGCCAAAGAAAGATTAGCAAAACAAGTGTTATTATTATTATTGTTGTTCTGGGCAACTCCAAGGAGTCGACAGACTCATCGAGGGAGGCCCTATCATCATGTCAAGAACAACTATTCGACATTCACACAGTATCTATCATACCTTGCCTTGAACTCGATCACGGTTGTAACACCCACAACAGACTCTGGAAGCTTATTCCACTCATTCACTACTCTCCATGTAAGAAACCTAGCTCTAAGACCTTTGTCAACCACGTTCTTGCCCAGCTTCCATTGATGGCCCCTAGTCCTCCCACCACCATTAATATTTTCAAAAATATCTTCTGGATCAATCTTATAGGAACTCTTCAGTAATTTGAATGTCTCAATCATATCACCCCTCCTTCGTCTCTCGACCAATTTCTGCAACCCACAAATCTTCAACCTATTCTCATAAAGTTCATTCCACAGACCTGCTATCATCTTGGTCTCTCGTCTCTGGATCCTCTCCACTTCCTCCCCATCACGAAGAAACCCTGGTGCCCATAACAGGGCACAGTAGTCTAGATGGGGTCTTATCAAGGCTCAATACAGAGGAACAACTTGTTTGTCTCTGCATGTCAAAGAATTTTTCAGAAGCCAAGTGATTTGGTGAGCTGTTTTAGTCACTTTTGCAATGTGCCCCCCTAAACTTCAATTCCCTATCCACCAACACTCCCAAATCCCTGGCCTCATCAATCTCCTGGAGTATGGTTCCACCAATGCGATATACTGCTGCTATTCTTTTCACCCCAAAGTGCATAACCTTACATTTTGGCACATTAATTTGACATCCATTTTTCCTAGCCCAGTCCTCCAAACTATCCAAATCATCCTGTAAAATTTTGACATCCTGTGCACTCATTATTGCTCTACCCAACTTTGCATCATCAGCAAATCAACACTTCCTCTCAAATCCTTTCTTATATCATTGATGAACAAATTGAAAAGCAGTGGTCCAAGAACAGAGCCCTGTGGCACTCCACCAGTCACAAGCTGTCTTTTACACTCCACTCCTGAATAAACCACTCTCTGGTATCTCTCCTTCAACCACCCTCCTATCGATCTCACCAACACTATATCTATCCCCATCTGCTCCAGTTTACTGATTAGGGTTCTATGTGGTATCCTATCAAAAGCCTTGGCAAGGTCCAGTAGTATTACTGTAAACCCATTACCCCTATCCAGTTCAGCCATCACTGTGTTATAAAACGTGAGCAAGTTACTGAGGCATGATCTACCCTTTACAAAACCATGTTGTCCCCCATACAATATCCCATTTTCATCTATCCAATCCTGTATTCTTTTCTTGACTAATTTCTCTAAGACCTTGACCTCGGCAACAGCCCCAATAAAATATGTTATAAAGACACACAAAATACTCTAAAAACACGTAAATCGTTCTAATATACTAAAAAACCAATTTTCTAAGGAAAAACACACACAAAAAACACCAAAAATCACCAATTTTACGAGCGCTAAATTGCACCTACCACTCACCATATAACCTTGAACCCTTTTTCCTAGTGTTCTCTTGCAGGTTGGCAGGAAAATGACCCAGAAGAAGACCAAGATATAGGTGGATTGATACGGTACAAAGTGCCTTAGACGATAGAAATATAAGACCTGATAATGTTGGAGTCTTGACAAGTAACAGACTGAATTGGAGGAAAATTGTAGATAGGAAGTTAGTAATGATGTAATTTTTTTCATGTAGTACTATCATATCCTGTACATCCATTGAGGGTACATGGCAGGAATTTGATGATGATGATGATGATACTTCAGAATTTCTGGTCAAATATCATCTACTCCTGCTGCCTTTCCACATTTCAAGCTTATGACGGCTTTTTCTACTTCAAGTTTGGATATGTATTCCTGACTGTTTGCCTGTTGAGTATTTTTTACTACTGTGCTATCACTGCTTGTTTCTTTTTATTGCTAAATGAAACAAGCAGTGATAGCACTGCTTGTTTCATTCAGCAATTTTTCAAAGTAATTACTCCATACTTCAAGGATCTTTTTCTCCAGTTTTCATGTCACTTTCATCATCTCTATTTCCTTTTACAACACTCTTTCCTCCATTTCTGAGCTTCTTCAACAACCTCCAGAATATTTTGCCACCTTCTTGATATTTATTTTCTATGTTCTTGCCAAAGTCCTCCCATGACTTTTGTTTAGCTAGTTTACACAGCGTTTAGCTTTCTTACATTTGTCTCTGTATTCTCTAAGAGCACAAGCTGACTTATTTGGCAGGAACTTTTGATATGCTTTCTTCTTTCCCTTCACTGTCTCTTGTACTTGTGTCCAACATGGAGTTCTGATTTTTCTATCCTTCCGAACAACCTCACCATATGCCTCTCTGGCTGAATCAATCAATGTTTTCTTCAGAGTTTGCCACTGAATCTCCAAGGTTTGGTTACTGTTCTCAAACTCTTTAATTTTTTCTTCAATAATCTTTGTGTATTTTAGTCTACAGTTCACATCTGAGAGCTGCTCAACTTTTATTCACTTTAAAACTTTCTTACATGTTATTCTTTGCAATATGCAATTCAATTTTATCCTGCTCAAGACTAAATAGTGATCACTTCCAATTTCAAATCCTCTGTACACTCTGGTGGTCTGCACCAGGGAGAAAACATCACTATCAACCATAACATAGTCAATGAAACTTTTCTTATTCCTTGCCTGTTCTCTCCATGTGAATTTGTGCACATTTTTATGTTGGAACATGGTGTTAGTAATAACCAGTCCATGTCCTGAGCAGAAATTCAACAACAGGTATTTCCCATTATTATTAGCTTTGCTCTTTTCTCCAAATTTTCCCAAAATATTTTCGTATATCTCACAATCACTTCCTACTCTGCTATTTAGATCCCCAACAAGGACCAACTTTTCCTTTTTCATTGTAATTTCCTCTACCTCCAACAATAGAATATATTGTTGGAGGTAGAGGAAATAAGAGATCTGGGGGTGATAATGGATAAGGAACTAAAATTTAGAGGACACATTGTATTGCCAAAATTGTGAAGATAACACAAAGGCTTTGAGGAATGATGTGGAGGACACTGATTGATGTGTAGAAATAGGGAGATTCTTGTTCCATTGTATAAGGCTTTGTTTGGACCACACATGGACTATTGTGCCAAGATTTGGTCACCAGGTTTTCAGAAGGATGAAGAGATGTTAAAAATGGTCCAGAGGCGACTGACTAATGTAGTTTCTAACCCCTGGAATGTTGAGTATGAGTAAAGATTGAGAAGATGCAACTTGCAGAGTCTGATGGACAGGAGGAAGAGGGAGATATGATAGAGACCTACAAGTTGGTAAGGGGTTGTTATAGGATCAATGCTGGAGAAGTTTTACAGAGAACAGTGGGAGATCAGGGAAGAACCAGAGGTCATTTCTGGAAACTGTATAAAGAGGGTGTGAGTAGGGGAGTGAGAGGCAGGTTTTTTTCATGCAGAGTTGTGAATGATTGGAATGCCTTGCCTGAGAATGTGGTGTCTGCAAAGAGTCTGAATATGTTTAAAGCACGGAATGATGAGCTGTGTGTGTGTGATGAAAGGACCTCCCAGATGAGTCTTTGACTCATTGAGGTCTTGGGGTGGTAATAATAATTCTTTACATCACTGGCTTCCAGTGTGGATTCCTGACAAAGTGGTGTAGAGTTTTGACAGGACAATATTAAATAACGATAGCAGTAAATTTTTTTATGTACTCTTATCATTATTTAATTTTATGTTTGTGTACACACACAGATATATAAATGAAATAAATAATCTTAAATTTCTGTAACATTATGCACTTTTCTAATCTTCATATGCAAAACAGACTGTGCTGCTTCAAAATTATAGGTATAGCAATTTTTACATATAAACATCAGTATTCATCAGCAGTGGTTATTTACCAGTACATTTTTCTTTAACAACAGGGAGCTGCATTTCAGTCAGCAAAAATCATAACATGAAATAAATACTAAACGTACACTGCCACATTAATCTCCTTTATGCTAAGGAGATTAATGTGCTGGATAACCGTTAGACAACCTGGAGCCACTAGGTTGTCTAATGTGAAGCGAATCGGCCCAGGGCGGAAAAGCAGAAGGCAAAAGCTTACACGTCGTGCAGTAGTGGGATCGCATCTGTGAATAGGCATTGAGAAATAGCCAGGACAACACAACCAAACTCAGTTTTTTGGATGGTATACCAGCTCGTGTCGTGCGTGAGGCGGCTAAAGAATTATCAGTTCCCTTGACCATTTTGTTTAATTTGAGCCTTGGGTCTGGGTCAGTTCCAAGACGATGGAAAGAGGGGAAAATAGTTCCGCTGCATAAAGGTGGTTCCAAGGCTGCTGTTGAAAATTACCGGCCAATCAGCATAACAGGAATCATTATCAAGGTCTTGGAGAAAATAGTCAAGAGGAAAACACAAGATTGGATAGATGAAAATGGGATACTGTATCAGGGACAGCATGGTTTTGTGAAGGGTAGGTCATGCCTCAGTAACTTGCTGAAGTATTATATCACAGTGACAGCTGAACTGGATAAGGGTAATGGGTTTACAGTGATTCTACTGGACCTTGCTAAGGTCTTTGACAGGATACGACATGGAATTCTAATCAGTAAAATGCAGCATATGGGGATGGATATAGGGTTGGTGAGATGAATAGGAGGGTGGTTGATAGAGAGATATCAGAGAGTGGTTTATTCAGGAGTAGAGTCCACAAGACGGCCTGTGACTAGTGGTGTGCCACTAGGATCTGTTCTTGGACCACTGCTGTTTAATTTGTTCATTAATAATATAGGAAAGGATCTGAGAGGAACAGTTCATTTGTTTGCGGATGATGCAAAGTTGGGTAGGGTAATAGTGAATGCAGATGATGTCAAAATTTTGCAGGATGATTTGGACAGATTGGAGGACCGAGATAAGGAGAATGGATGTCAATTTAATGTGGCAAAATGTAAGGTTATACATTTTGGGGTGAAAAGATTAGCAGCAGTTTACTACATTGGTGGAACTGTACTCCAGGAAATTGATGAGGCACGAGATTTAGGAGCGTTGGTGGATAAGGAGTTGAAGTTTAGGGAGCACACTGCAAAAGTGGCCAAATCAGCTCATCAAATCACTTGGTTGCTGAAGAATACGTTGACAAGCATGTTATTGTTCCTCTTTATCGAGCCTTGATAAGACCCCATCTCGACTACTGTGCCCAGATTTGGTCACCTAGGTTTCTTCTTGATGGGGAGGAGGTGGAGAGGATTCAGAGAACAGTGGGAGATGAAACAGTGTCGAGTGACCAAGATGATAATAGGTCTGTGGAATGAACCTTATGAGAACAGATTGAGGATTTGTGGGTTGCAAAAATTGGTTGATAGGCAGAGGAGGGGAGAGATGATTGAGACATTAAAATTACTGAAGGGTTTCTATAAAATTAATTCAGAAGATATTTTTGAGAACAGGGCTGGTTGTGTGAGGACTAGGGGAGGGGACATCCATGGAAGCTGGGCAAAAGTGTGGTTAGTAAGGGTGTTAGAGCTGGGTTCTTTACTTTTAGAGTGGTGAATGAGTGGAATGGGCTGCCAGAGTCTGTGGTGGATGCTGTGACAGTGAATGAGTTTAAGGCGAGGTATGATAGATACCGTATGAATGTCGAATAGTTGTAATGAACATGATTTGGGTCCTCCCTCGATGAGAGTAAGGACTCCCTGGAGTTGCCCGTAATAATAATAATAATAAAGAAGATTTATACAGTGATATTCTGGGACTTTTTAACAGCCATGGCATATGATAAATTGATATACAAGCTAGAGAAGATGAGGCTGAATAATAGATTGGTTAGGCTGGTTTAGAGATTGACACTTTGAATGATACCAGCAAGTTTTGTAAATGGTAGGCAATGTTCCAGGAGATAAAGGCGACTGTAAACAGAACTTTGTGCTGCACTACAAAGTTCTGTAGTTGGGCCCCCTACTGTGTAACTTATTTTTCAATGAAGATCTTCAGTTGGTTGCTGATGCTAATGATGCAAAGTTGGTGAAAATTACAAGGAGTGGGTTCTGATGTTCACTCTTCAGGAAGATATAGACTTTTAGCTTGGACAAATGAGTGAAGTTAACATTTTCATGTTAACAAGTGCAAGGTGTTATGTTACACTTTAGAAAGGAGAAGTATAATGCTATGTACCGCTATACTGGTGGAATGATACAATACTACAGGAAGTAGATGAGAGTAACATCTGGGGATGTGAATGGCAGTAGCCTGAAGATTACAGAGCATATTGCAAATATTGTGAAGGCTATATAATGCATTAGTGCTATGATAATGCACACTTACAAGTAGGAATAGCTAGGTAATGTTTTGCCACTTTATAAAGAATTGGCCAGACCACACATAGACAACTTAACTCAAATTTGGTCACTAGTTTCTGATGTCATAGTGAAATTCTACAGAAGACTCAGAGATGAGTAACTAAGGTGATTATGATGCAAAGTTGGAATGTTGTTATGAAGTGAAGCTGAGAAATGCAAATTGCAAAGGCCAGTGAAGAGATGATGTGATAGACATTTAAGTTAAGTGAGAGAATTTTACCAGAAGAAAACAAGAGGCCATCCCTGGAAGTTGTGTAAAAGTGTGGTAAAGAAGGAAGTGAGGAGTAGATTTTTTACATAGAGAGTGGTGGTTGAGTGAAAAGTGTTGTGAATGCTATGAATGAGTTACGCTTTAATATGATAGGTATGTTGCTCACTGAATGAGACCTCCTATGATGGATCTCTTGCACTGTGGAGATTTGTTATTATAATAATAATAATAATAATAACATTTGGTCTAAAAAAAAATGAAGCATTATTATAAAAGTAGTAAGATTTAAAGTTTTCTTAGCAAAGTTCAGAACAATGCAATACTTTGTAAGACTTCACAATGATCCTTCATCATTAAACTAACGACCCTCTTGAATAGTTTTGATAATAAAGATTTCCAAGCATAGTTATTTCAAAAGGAAGAGGACATGCCTTATTTAAAAAATTCAACTTCACAAAGAAGATTTAAAAATAAAAATATGAAGAGCATATTAAAATACTTACTTCTCTACTTTGCAGATAACCTTACAAGTATAATGCGGCTCACCTTTAAAATTATATAAATCATGAATACAAAGGTTTCCATTTGCGCCTGCAGAAAGCAAACTAAAATAAAGAGCAAAGTAAATTCAAAAATAATTACTCAAATGTTTAAATAAATATTGACAGCTCTCTTAAAAAAACTATATTTAAAAACCATAAATGATAATGTCACACTTCATTAAAAAATTGTTCATTAAACAATTACAATTTGTAATTGTTTAATTACAATCAATTATAATTCACTTCATTAAAAGCACAGAAAACACAATCTCAGTTTTAAAAAGAATGGATTTGTTGTGACAGGCTACTATTTAATAGAAATGTTAAATTTTTTTATAAACCGTTGAAAAAACGTAATGGAAAAATTTATAGTTGTTCTATTTAAGTGTAAGGTTTTTTTGGGATTTGGTTGTCCAAATTATTCTGTATTGGCTTAAATGAAAACAAAATGATACAACTAGATGAAATGTCATGCTAGCTATGAGTTACCCAGTTAAGCAACACTCTCCCTATTTCTTTATCAGCAAAAAGGGCAAACAGTGAAATGTCAGCAACTGGAAAAAACTCAAACTCAACATCAGCAGAATTCAAAATAGGCACCATTAAACTAAGTATCAAAAGAAAAGTAGTGAAACTGACATAATTAGTTAAGTACCACATTCAAATAAGATTTTTATGGGAGATTCTTCTAAATAACAAATAGAATATGTTATATTAAAACAGCAATAATCAGGTATAATATTTAATACTGAACACAAAGATAATCTTGAATGGTAGGCAATATCATTATTATTAACATCTGACCTCCATGGAGTGAGAGACTCATCGTGTGAGGAACACTATCACACAAAGCTCATCCAGCAATGCCTTAAATTGATTCACTGTGTCTACATTCATAACACATTCAGGCAATGCATTCCACTCACCAACCACTCTCCAAGTTAAGAACCTGCTCACACCCTCCTTATACAGTTTCAAAGAATTTTCTACAAAAAATCTCTTCCATGTCAACCTGATAACTCCTGACTAACTTATATATCAATATTATCTCCCCCCTCCTACACCTATTTACAAGGCTTTGAATTTACATTCTCTCAATCTGTCTTCATATTCCACACTCCAAAGACCACTGACCATCTTTGTGAATCTTCTCTGGACCCTTTCTAACATATCCTCATCACCATGAAAACCCGGTCACCAAATCTGTGCACAATAATCCATATGAGGCCTGATCAAGGACTTATACAATGGCATCATAACTTCTTTATTTCTGCACATCAGGGTCCTCTGCACCATTGCCATTATCAGATATGATGTCTTCACAACTTGTGAAATGTAGCTCCTGAATTTCAGGTCCTTGTCCACCACCACTCTCAGATCTCTCTAATTCCTTTAAAGTTTCCCCAAAAAGTGTATACTTTGGATCTCATCATTGCTTACCAGATTTCAAAATCTTACACTTTGAAACATTGAATCGATAGTTCCACTCATCCAATCTATTCTAGTTCTCCTAGAAGGCCATAACATCTGATTGACTCTGTGTTGCTCTCCCCAATTTTGCATCATCTGCAAACAGCTGCATATCACTAGTTAAACCCATCCCAATATCATTAATATACAAAATTGAACAACAATGGAACCAAAACTGACCCCTGTGACCTGCCTCTTTCAAGATACTGCACCCCTCCCACACACACACAACTTTCTGATATCTGTCTGACAACGTCAATGATCCAACTCAGAAGTTTCTTATCCAATCCCATCCATTTCAATTTATTTAACAGCTTGTCGTATGGCAGTTTATCAAAAGGTTTTGCAAAATCTAAGTATACCACTGTGTATGCATCTCCCTTGTCCAAGACATTTGTCACCTTGTTATAGTAAATAAGTAAATTAGCCAATTCCTTCACCATAACTGAAGTTATGGTGAAGGAATTGGCCAATTGGCCTTTAATTTCTAGCCACAACCTTATCACCACCTTAATGCAGTGGAACAATTTTACCTTCTTTCCACTCTCTTGGAACCTGCGCTGTTGTAAGACTCTTATTAAACAGGCATGATAATGTTACTGCCAATTCCCTGGAACATTCCATTAGGACAAATATGTCATCAAATCCTATCATCTTTATTGACATCATTTATTTCCTCATATACCTCCTGCTCATTCACAATTAAGCCATCCTGTCCTATTCCTCTACACTTGAGTTTCTCATGATTTCACCCTGATGAGAATGAAACTTATCAATATATAAATTGATAAGTTTCATTATCGATGAAATTATAATATTTATAATTTCATTATAAATATTATAATAAATTGATTGTCTAAAAAAAAATTATAAATTCATTACCGAGTACCTCAACAATGTCTTCTGCAGCAGTTTACATTCTGCCATTTTGATTCATTAACATTATCTTACCATAAACATTCTTCCTTCTACTTACCACATATCTAAAAAAAAAAAACTCTAGGTATCTCTGTATGATTTGCTAATTTCTGTTCATACTGCACTTTTTTTTGTCCTTACTGAGTAACTCTCCCTCCTGGCCTGCTCTTTATACTCTTCATATAACTGATTATTACCATTATTCATTATTTAAATTAAGGAGATATTAAATCCCATTGTTTTAAAACCGAATAAGAAACTCAAAGATTGGAATCAGTATATAGTAAACTATAAAAGTATTGGCGATTACTAGTGTGAGCTAATGCAAGTAGTCCTAGTACGTAGTACAATACCGGGCAACTCGCAGCAAAGGTGGTAAAGTTCTGATCACTATTCTTGATATTTTCCATAATGTAAAAACACATTTCCTAGGAAATGTATGCTGTTATTACATTATGGTGGGAGGTCACTACCCAGACCGGTTTCAGCCTTTTTTGAGACTTTATCAGTGAGTCTTTGAGTTTCTTATTCGGTTTTAAAACAATGTGGGATTTAATATCCCCTTAACTTAAATAATGTTTATATCGCTGAAATGAAGCCTATTGGCTCTTTATATTTGAGTAACCATTATTCATCTTGTACTTCCCCCAAATTTCATGCTTCATTCTCTCATTCATCCATTGTACATCTACCTTATTCAGCCATTTGACCTTCAAAATACATTCACATATTGATGCTGTTATGTATTTCTTTGTCAGTTCCCAAGCAGCATTTATTTCCTTACTGCTCAACTTCTCATTCCATGATATTTGTCCAAGCTGTTTCCTGAGCTTGTCCTAATCACTAGCCTTGTATTTTCACATATATCCTTTCCTCACAGAAGTCTGCATATGGCTAGCCATAACCAGGATGATCACTCTCACCAACTGGAAGAAAATGCGAAACTTACAATTACTCTGATGGAATTATCAGATTCAAAACTGACCGATGTTCTGCCCTTTTTAAAATGCTTAGACCACTCGTAGCACTGCATTTGGGTTCATACAATACTCCCCATATGCTTGGTTAAGCAACTGAAATTTCTTTGTAAAATTTTTACCAAGTTTGGAGCAAAATTTCACGCATGCACACACACGTTGTTATTCAAGTTCTTTCAATGTCACTAATCTGACAAACAGCTTGTGCATGTGCTCACTTCAGTGGATGTAACTTGATGATTAATGCTCATAGCAGAATGGGGCAGTTTGTTATCAAAAGCAGTTTGTTGTCAAAACCTGCCAATAGGCAGGTTTTGACAACAGGCAGGTTTTAAATAGTTGGCATGCTATTTAAAAAGTTTGGTCGCTTTTTGAACACACCTTGTATTGCAAAAGTGGCTAGAGCAGCTTATTGGATTACTTGGTTACTGAAGAATACTCGAAGAGCAGAGATAATCAGTTATTATACATCTTTACAGAGCCTTGGTAAGACCCCCATCTTGACTACTGCTTGCAGATATGGTCACCTGGGTTTCTTGGGGATGAGAAGGAAGTGGAGAGAATCTAGAGACAAATGACCAGGATAGTAGCAAGTCTATGGAATGAACCTTATGAGGACAGATTAAAGATTTCTGGGTTACATAAATTGCTCAACAGGCAGAAAAGAGGTGATAATACGATTGAGACATACAAATTACTGAAAGGTTTTTACAAGATTAACACAGAGGAAATTTTTCAGAACAGTTCTGGTGGTAGAACTAGGGGCCTTCCTTGGAAACTGAGTTAGACTGTAGTTAGCAAGGATGTCAGAAATGAAAGCACTCGGCAACCCATTCCACTCATTTACCATTATCTGAGCAAAAAAGTGGAATGGACTGCCAAGTCTGTTGCGGGTGCCATGAGTGTGAATGAGTTCAAAGCTAATATGATAGATATTGCACAAATGTTGGATAGTGCTTGGCATGATGTTTAAAGTCTCTCTCTCAATGAGTCAAATGACTCCCATATAGTAGCCCATAATATTAATAATAATAATAAAAAAAATAGACAACACAATTAAAAAGCTAGTAAGAAAGGAGCCAGTTGGACAAATTTATATGGAATAAGAGAGGAATTAGCCAAAAAACTAGAAGTATACATACAAGACAGTGTTTGAATCAGTTTTGAGGTTATGGATTTGAGTTTTGATTAGAAATAAAGCACTTGATCAAAGATTTGAGACCACAGATATCAAAGTTCTGAGAAAGATTAGAGGAGTGAACACATGGCTTCAATGGCAGAATCATGTTAAAAACGAAGCTATTAGGAAGGAACTTGACATTGTTAGCATTCAAGAATGCGTGAACAATGCTAATCTAAAATGATAAGGTCACTTAAACAGAATGGGAGAGGAAAGGTTAATAAAACAAGAGTTTGATGCCTATATGAAAGGAAAAAGAGCCAAAGGAAGACCAAGATCTATGTGAATTGATTCAGTCAGAAGTGTCATTCTAGAAGACCAAAATGTTAAATATGACAACACTGGAATGCTGAAAAGTAAGACTAATTTGTAGAAAAATTGTTTATAGGAGATTAGTCATAATGTAAATTTAATCATCTAGTACTGTCACAGCGATCGATACACCTCTTGAGGGCACACATCAGGAAACTGATGATTTTTTTTTTTTTTTAGATACTTTCACATAAGTTAGCTTTCATGAACACACAGAGAATTGTGTGTTCATGAGAACACACAATTCTCTGTGTGTTCTCAAGAACATCATGATCTAATGGCAAAAAATGTTCTACACAATTTCTTCTTTTTCATAGACTACTTCTTTCATTTCCTGTGTCCATTGAGTTTGTTTTTTTTTCCTAAATATATATCCTTGCTCACCTTACCATATCTGATTATTTTAGATACATGTGCCAAAAATGAGTCCATGCCGTTAGCCTAGTGGCTGTGCACTTCGCAACCATATACCTGGGGAAGGAGTGTCCTAGGTTCGATTCTCGTCGGAGACGTGAGGAGCTGAAGGATCTTCCTCAGCCATAGCCAAGTTAGCTGGTCTTGGGCAGTAAGTTTTCCCCCCAGTTTGTCCTGGAGATTTTCATCCCACAAAGTAGGCAAACCGGCCTTGAGAACTCAACACTACAGGACATAGGATACACTGGAGGGTAGGGTTGACCACCTTAACCTGTGACCAGTTTGAGGTCCGATGACTAATAAACCCTCGACACCACGAGGTAAAAGAATGATGATGATGATGTGCCAAAAATGTAGGAGAAAAATTACAGATTATGATCAGTGGCATAAGGCTAGTGAACAACAGATTATTTAAAAAAAGTAAGAGTTGCATAATGGTATAAATGGAAAAACACAAGTTAACAGAAGAAGCATTACATTATTTAAAAAAAAAATTATTTGTGATGTCTGATTAGAATGAGACTTTCCCCCATCTTGGGTAAGGAGAGGCAGTCATTCCGATTCACTTTTGGACAATACAGCCAGGCTTCAGTGAGTTCTTCTTTTTGAACAAATGTTCAAACTTATGGCAGCACCAATGGAGTAAGCATGTTTCAGACTAGAGGATACAGTGGTCAGTATCAATTCTATTTTGTACTAGGCCAGATTCTTATTAACAATGTAAGATTGGTGTTTTGTAATATTTTCTCCACAGAATGTCCAGTTTGCCCAAAGTAGGAAAGGACAGTCTCTTCACCAGGAAGAGAAAGACGAGATTGTATATCTTTAGATGTGAAATAAGAGAAGAGTTAGTTGAAAGGAATAAATGTGGCCATTAGTTTATATTCTTTAAAGATTCCTGAGATTGGTTCAGAGATGCCAGGAATGTACGGGATTGGAACGCTCCATGCTATTTTATAGTGGTTTAAATTAGACTAGTAGGAATCAAAAACATCAGCTCCCAAACTTGTTTCCAAAGAACAAATTCTAACAATGATTTGTGACATCCAGCAAGAATGTGTCATGTCCACAACCACCAAAACTGTGATTCTTCAAATCAATTCAGGACTTGAGATTATTCAAGTTATATATTAATGCTGTTTTTTTTAACTTCCACCGCAATCATGTTCTACAGTTAGTGAACAGATTCTTGCAATTTACTAGTCATAATTTGTAAACATGTATATCTGCATATATTGTACATATTTACTTTCACATAAGGTCTCAACAATGGGGGGAGAGGGTTGCTAGTGTTGTATTCGAACTGTATTAAGAAAAGTGTTTATTAAAATTATATTGTGAAACTTTTTGTAATAGTGCTTTTGCATAATAGTCAGAATGGATAACAGGTATTGTACTTTGGTATAGTGATTTTAATTTTGTTGTCTTTGGTTGTTGCTGTTTGGTTCAACATACTAATTATTACAAAAATGGTGAAAGTAAGGAAGCAAATACCAACAGCATAGAAAATTTCAACTCAGAGATTGATTTTTGCTTGGATTTTTTCACAGTGAATATGCTGCAAAAATGATTACATGTACATGTCAAAAAATGTGAAAGATTTATGGACCATTAGAATCAATGATAATAAGGAAAGTATTACTTTGTATGAGAAGCACAATGACAGACTAGAGTGTTCCAAAAATAAGAACAGTGTCACCATAAATAATCAGAAAATGGATGGAAGTGCTGGCAATAATAATAATGGAAGTAAAGCAGAAGAGCTTTGGCAAGAGTTGACGAAAATAAGAGCGAGATTAAACATATTATTTTGATAAACTCCGTGAAGTTAATAGTCTCATTGTGGGATGCCCACTCAACCAGCAACATGTGTATCATAATGAACTTTGAGGCTCTTTCTCCCTGTATTCACAATGCACTCTAACAATGCATTCCACTCACCAACAACTCTCCATGTAAAAAATCTATTCCTCACACTCTTCTTTACCACATCTTTATACAACTTCCAGGGATCGCTTCTTGTTCTTCGAATGACCACTCTTTTTATAATTCCTTCTGTATTAATCTGGTAGAAATCCTTAACTAACTTGAAGGTCTCTATCATATCTCCTCTTTTCCTCCTATCCACCAAATTCTGTAATCCACATTTCCTTAGCTGATCTGCATAATCAACACTCCTGTCCATATGGAGAAGGAAACTACGTCTGAAGAAACAAATGACTGATGCAAATGAAAAGGAGATTAATGGGAAGAAACAAGTATCAAAGGATGATAGGATGGCTTTATATGGAGATTCAATTATTAGAGGTGTGGTGAATAATAGACATGACATTTTTTTCGATAATACACTGAAACGAATATCTGATACATTGCATGGAAGGAAATAAGGAATGAACATCACAATTGATGGTAGTAGTAGATATAAATGACTTGGATGATGAGACAATGAATGTGGAAAGGGATTTGAAG
Organism: Typopeltis vanoorti; assembly: GCF_054136105.1. NCBI lineage: Eukaryota > Metazoa > Arthropoda > Arachnida > Uropygi > Thelyphonidae > Typopeltis > Typopeltis vanoorti. The sequence continues at coordinate 19,262,585 of NC_143573.1, forward strand.
AAGTCATTGCAGGAGGTAAATGATAATAATGTTGTTGGGAAAGTGGTTAGTGTTTCCCAGATATGATAACAGTGAATTGAGGAGAACAATGATTCTGAATATCATATGCCTTTTCCAGATCAATACAATTTACATACAAATCCTTCTTATATTCCCAAGATTTCTTAACTATTTGTCTTAAATGAAAATCTGATCCTGACAACCTCTATTTGGTCTAAATTCAGCTTCAGAGACAATCCATTTAACATCTGACTGCTATTTCTCTCTGCCAAACAAACAAGCACAAAAGTACTCAAATCAAAACACATGAATAATGCCTGAAAAAAAAAGTTACTTGCTTTAGTCTGTAACTCCTTATGAGCTCGAAGTAATATGGTTGAATTGCGTCATGCAAAGGATGTGCAATTTGTGAATGTATGGAGTGAATATGAAGAGAAATTGGAATGATTTAAATGAGTTTGGTGTTGGACATTTGGAGCAAATGTTTTTTGCTAAGAGTATACAGGATTCAGATCAAATGTTCCCTCTAAGCTGTGTGCTTGCACACTAGTCAAAAAAGGGAGCACACACACACACCTAGTAACTGCAAGCCCAAAATTTTTGCTTTCAAAATTTCTAATTAACAGTTGATAATTTTTGAACATACTATATAAACAAATCACAAGATAAATCACACCTGTCACTTATTTATTTAATAATTTCTCCAATGTCTCCACTCCAATATTACTCTAGCCCATTCCAACTTAGTACACTAAATAGTTACTCTTAGTCTGCATCATATGGGTTAACTAATGGTGATGTCAGCAAACTGCAGAAGAATATTGGTTTAGAGTGTCTACTGTCTACACAGTATAGTCGCTTGAACTGGTGCTGGATTTTTGTAAACATGGATTTAAGCAACTTAAAATGCATAGAATTCCCTATTCTAGAATTTGTCATAATTTGTCTATAAACTATATGTGCAGTATTTAAGTAGCAGAAGGAGAATGCTTTTAGGTTGTTAGAATGCCTTTCTTTCTATAAAATGTACAAGATCTTTCAACACCATATTTGTTGAAAGATCTTGTACATTGTATTATAGAAATTTTAGGCATATTAAATTCAGAGTGTGACTTGTGACTTTTGCTATTATGAGCACAGGCTACTGCACATACATTCAGTTTGGGAATGGAAACTTGTACACAAAACATTTTTTCTGTGCATATGGACAAGCAAAAATTAGAGGGAATATTGGTCCAGATAAAATCAGCATATCTAAAAGTCAGAGAGAGAGAGAGAGAGAGAGATTGTGGAAGGAGGAGGAAGAAGACTGACACAAAGGTGAAGAGGTGATTATGGCAGGACACACTGATGCAACACTAAAATGTCAAGATGAGGAATATGAATGAAAATAAGAATCAGAAAGGGAATGGTCAGATCAAGAAGAGAGATGTACTATAGCAGCTGCAGTGCAGAATGACAGTGCAGGTGGAATGGCCTTAAAGAGTGAGGAACTGTCATAATAACATAACAGTAAATGGGCTGAGTTTGTAGTATTGATCGAGTCAGTATGCCCAAAGATAATTGGTGTAAATAAGATAATTGCTGGCTTGGTTGGCCAAGTAGTTAGCATACCCACTCTCCAACCAACAGCTGTGGTTCCAATCCTGCTGTGGACATGTTTGTGAATGTCTTTATGTGGGAAATAAATTTCATTGCCCAGTGTAAGACCACTGCCCCACTTATTAGAGGGCTGAAGTAGCATGAAAAAAGTTCAATGTTTGGTCTCTAGAGCAAGGTTTCCAGACTACATAAAAAATAAATTTAAAAAATATATAGAATTGATAAAAATAGAAAAAAAAAAAAACTCCTGAGTTTACCCAAGGTACAAAATGCACTATAAGTTTGTAAATAACCTTACATGGGTGGAAGCAAGATAAAAAGTGAACTCCAGATGACCTTAATGTGAAGGTCAAAACATAGAGTGATTATTTTGGTTTATATTAAACTGAAGTTTTACTGTAACATGGTAGTTGTTTCCATAATTTCTAAGATGTATTCTGGTCACCATATAAGCATGAAGGAAAGAATAAAAAGTGAAACTTGGTTGTCTGGGGATGATATACAGTCAGAATACTGTAGAAATAGAGAGAGAATTTTCCAAAAGAACAGGAAGGCAAAAAGAGGAGGGAGAGCACTTTTAATGATAGCAGAGGAATTGTGCCTTTAAGAGTGGAAGTAGAAAACAGTATACATGAAGATTGTAAATCTCTTTGGTGTGAAGTTGAGATCAATAAAATAGCATATCTAATAGGATATTGTTATAGGCTAGGGAATCTGGAGAGAGAGCAATGATTGCAAAATGTTTAAAGAAATTGAGACAAGAAAAAGGAAGATTATCCTAATGGAAGATTTTAATTTTAAGAATGTGGAATTAAAGAAAGATGGTGTACAGAATCAAGGAGAGTGAATTTCTTGAGTTTCTGAGGTGGGGGGGAAGTAACTATCTTAAGCAGCATGTCATGAAAGCAACACAAGGTTTATTGGTGTTGGATTTGATGATATGCTCTAGGATGTTGTTGTGAATGAGGTATCAGCAACTGGCATCTGTTGGTGAGATTGATCATGAAGTTCTGGGGAAAGTGGTCAAACAGGAAGAGATCACTGTCAACATTGTCAAGAAAGTATATATGTGAAACTAAAAAGTAAATAATTATGAGAAGCTATGTAGTCAACTGGCATAGATACACTGGATTGATTTGCTATGAAGAAAAGATGTTCACAACGCACAGAATATAATAAGGCAATAGCTGATGACACAAGCAATTTGTAACTGCTCACCAAGAGTTAAGTGAATAAAGAGAGCAAGATGGATGAAGACTGAGCAGTGTGAAAAAGGATGTCATGGAGGAGGTACAAGATAGCATGAGGAATATAAATTGCAGGCCAGAAAGATTACAACCATGGTAAAAAATAAATTTAAAAAATGAGAATACAAGAGAAGATTGGCCAGTAGGTCCAAAGATAATCCAAGGAAATGCTGGCCTAGTTGGCTGAGTGGCTAGCATATCTGCTCTATGGTGGTACGCTTATGCTCAAATTTGATTACCTGGTTTTCATTGTAATGCAGAAACACTAGAGAGGATCCAGAGATGGATGGCCAAAGTGATATTGGGACTCTGGAGTGTTGGTTATGCAGAATGTTATCATCATCATCATCAAATTCCTGCCATGTACCCTCAAGGGGTGTACAGGATATGACAGTACTACATGAAAAAATTACATCATTACTAACTTCCTATCTACAATTTTCCTCCAAATCAGTCTGTTACTTGTCAAGACTCCAACATTATCAGATCTTATATTTCTATCGTCTAAGGCACTTTGTACCGTATCAATCCACCTATATCTTGGTCTTCCTCTGGGTCGTTTTCCTGCCAACCTGGCAGAGAACACTTGTTTTGCTTATCTTTCCTCTCCCATTCTATTTAAGTGACCATACCATCTGAGATTAGCTCTGCTAACGCATTCCTGGATGCTGACAATGTCAAGTTCTTTCCTAATATCCTCATTTTTAATATGATATTGCCATTGATGCCATCTGTTCACGCCTCTAATCTTTCTCAGGACTCTCATATCTGGGGTCTCTAGTCTTTGGTCAAGTGTTTTACTTCTGACCCAGCTCTCAGATCCATAAGTTAAAATTGGTTTGAACACAGTCTTGTATACAGCTAATTTAGTGTTCCGACTAATTTCTTTCTTATTCCATATGAATTTATTCAATTGACTTCCCACGATACCAGCTTTGCTGATTCTGTTGTCTATTTCTATATTTAGTTTACCATCTTCAGTAAAAATTGTGCCTAAGTAGCTGAAATGTTTTACCTGTTCCACAGGCTCTCCATTCACAACACAGTTGACATTTTCAATGATTCTGCCTATTTTCATTGTCTTTGTCTTTTTATTGCTGACCTTCATACCATATCTATTACAACAGCTATTCAATTTAGTCAGAGAATCTTGCAGACTTGTAGCGGATTTATTTAGAAGTATAACATCATCCGCATAAAGCAAAGAGCTGACATTAACATCTCCAATTTTGATATCAGGTTTAATACCACATTCCTTCATAATGTGATCCATATAGATAATGAATAACAGAGGGGATAATGTACATCCTTGTCTCACACCAGATTTAACATTAAACCATCTTCCTGTACTTCCTTCAATTCTAACTGCTGACTCACAACTCAAATAAAGACTAAGTATTGCTTGATATAATGCCCCATTGACACCATATAACTGCAGCGTATTGAATAGCTTCTCTCTTGGCACCTTGTCATATGCCTTTTCCAAATCGACAAAACTTAAATACAGATCTTTGTTATATTCCCATGCTTTCTCGACTATTTGTCGTAAAGTGAAGATCTGATCCTGACAGCCTCTATTTGGCCTGAATCCAGCTTGTTCTTCACCAAGCTTTTCTTCCACAATTCTTCTCAACCGTTTCTCAAGTATACTTGCATAGATCTTGCCAGGAACACTCAGCAGGGAAATACTTCTGTAATTCTCACATTCAGTTTTATTTCCCTTTTTATATATGGGTACTATGAGAGCTCTACTCCAATCATCGGGAATTCGTCCCTCTGTCCAGGCTTTCTGAACTATGCAGTGCAGCCACTGTAAGACTCTTATACCACCATACTTCAGCATTTCTGGTCGAATATCATCTACTCCTGCTGCCTTTCCACATTTCAAGCCTTTGATGGCTTTTTCTACTTCAAGTATGGATATGTATTCCTGACTGCATGCCTGGTCAGTGTTTTTTATCACTGTGCTGTCATCACTGCTTGTTTCATTTAGCAGTTTTTCAAAGTAATTACTCCATACTTCAAGGATATCTTTTTCTCCTGTTTTCATTTCACCTTTATCATCTCTAATTCCTTTTACAGCACTCTTTCCTCCATTCCTAAGCTTCTTCAACAACCTCCAGAATATTTTGCCACCTTCTTGATATTTATTTTCTATATTCTTCCCAAAGTCCTCCCATGACTTTTGTTTAGCTAGTTTTATTACAAAATTTGGTGGACAGGAGGAAAAAAGATAGAGACCAAGTTAGTTATGGTTTATCAGATCAGTACAAAAGGAATTATAAAAAGAGTGGTGAGTAAGATGGGAAGAATGGAAGGCCACCCCTGTAAGTTTGTGTAATGGTGTGGTGAAGAAGGATGTGAGGAGTAGATTTTTTTTACATGGAGAGTGGCTGGTAAGTGGAACACATTGCCAGAGTGCATTGTGAATGTGGGAGTGTAAATGATTTCAAGGTTCAATCTGATAGTCATGTTGCAGGTTGAGTGGGTATCCCTGCAATGAGTCTACTGACTCCCATGGAGGTTATTGTAATAATAATAATTATAGTTAATAAATGTTTATTTTCTAGATGATAAGTGAATCTGCAAGTCTTTTGCAAAGAATGTTGCTGTACACTGTACAACCTTTCAAGAAAGGATTAATGTATTTAATGTCTATCACTGAAGAATGTTTATTAAAAATATATTATTCAAAGTTCTTCAAAAATATATATTATTCAAAATTATTCATGGATGTACTAGTGGAGGACATCAAGAGGGAGGCGCCATGGAGCATGATGTTTGCCGACGACATTGTTCTTTGCGAATCATCCCAAGAGAAGCTTGAAAAGACCCTGGAAGAGTGGAGAAAGGTATTGAAGGAGAGAGGCATGAGAATTAACTGGGTGAAGACTGAATATATGTCAACGGGGAGTGCCGAGGATATGGTCATACGACTCCAGGGTGAAAGGTTAACGTCAGGGAAGAAATTCAAGTACCTCGCATCGGTCATAAGAGGAATGGAGACCTGGATGAGGAAATACAGCAATAAATAACATGCAGCTGGTTGAACTGGAGGAAGATGAGCGGGGTCCTGTGCAACAAGAGAGTGAGTTGTAAGATGAAAGGAATGCTGTATAAGATGGTGGTGAGGCCGGCGATGCTTCATGGTGCGGAAATGTGGCTAATAACAAAGGCACAGGAGAGGAAGATGGAGGTGGCAGAGATGCGAATGTTGAAATGGATGAATGGTGCGACAAAGAAGGACAAGATAAGGAATGACTACATCAGAGGGACGGTCAAACTGGGCCCGATCAGTAAGAAGGTACAAGAAAGCAGGCTGAGGTGGTTCGGTCATGTAGAGAGGAGGAGTGAGGAGTATGTTGGTAAATGAGTGGAGTGCATGGAGGTGGAGGGAAGGAGGAAAAGAGGCAGGCCTTAGCTCAGGTGGAGGGACAAGGTGGCAAAGGATCTTAGGGAGAAAGGATGGAGTCGAGAAGATGCCCTGGACCAGAGAACCTGGAGAAAGAAGATTAAAGATGGAACGCCGACCCCATTTAACATGGGATAAAGGCATAGCGAAAGAAGAAGATATTATTCAAAGTTCTATAACAGTATAAATCTATAAAATGCATTGCAACAAACTTACTATCTGTTCTCAATTCCTTCTATATCAAGAGAATTGACTCCACCACCACTATGAGAAGGTTCAAGATCTCTATATTTACTAAGTTCCAGTGATAAAACACGACGCGTTGTTTCTACAGCAACCAAGCTTTTTGGACTAGCAATTCCATTTTGAACTTGATTTAGTAGACTCAGCAATGCCATAGTCCGTCAGCTAAAACAAGATACAAAGTGTAATTTTTTTATATTTAAATATTAAACACTTCATATTAGACAAATTATATAAAAATGAAATACAGTAATTCATGCATGCATATTTTCATAACCAAAAGGAAATAAAACATTAATTTTTCTACACACAAGTCAGAATCATTTTAAAAAAACTAGTAGCACTAAGTAATGCAATAAACAAATCTAATCAAGAATGAAACAGTACTAATAGTTAATACTAACTCTTTACATCACATACATGCCGATTAATTTCCAGTAATAACAATAAGCACAGATCTGGGTGCCAGGGTTTCTTGGTGATAGGGAGGAGGTAGAGAGGATCCAGAGGCGAGTGACCAAGATGGTAGCTGGTCTATGGAATGAACCTTAGAAGAACAGGTTGAAGATTCGTGGGTTACAGAAACTGGTTGATAGACAGAAAAGGGGTGATATGATTGAGACATTCAAATTACTGAAGGGTTTTTACAAGATTAATTCAGAGGAAATTTTACAGAACATGTCTGGTGGTGGGAGAACTAGGGGCCATCCATGGAAACTGAGCAAGAGTGTAGTTAGCAAGGATGTTAGAACTAGGTTTTTTACTTGGAGAGTGGTAAATGAGTGGAATAAGTTGCAGAGTCTGTTGTGGGTGTGCCAGGGTTTCAAAGCAAAGTATGATAGATATTGTGCATATGCTGAATAGGTCTTGACACGATGTTTAGTGCCTCCCTCAATAAGTTTAAGGACTCTCTGGAGTTGCCCAATAATAATATTATTAGCCTCCATGGATTAATCTGATTAAGCATGGGAGGTCCATTTAATTAAAAACGTACTTATCGTATTGAACCTTAAACACTCAAAAAATTCACAAAGCATTCCAGTCACCCACAAATCTCCACGTGAAAAATCTATAACTGACACCACTCTTCACCAAGCCTTTATACAACTTTAAATCACTTTAGTTAACTCATGTGAATTGCAGCTCACATTTAAGAGCTGTTTGACACTGATTCTTTTTAAAGTTTATTTATTTTTTTATGTGACACTCATTTTATTAACCCCAACAAAGATTCACCTCTTATTCAGAATAGCCTATACAATATTGATTTATTCAATATTGTATATTGATTTATTCAACTGACTTCCCACAATACCAGCTTTAGTTATTCTATATTATCTATTTCCATCTTCCCTAAAACTTTTGCCTTAATAGCTAACCTGCCAGATCTAGTTTTACTACTGAAAATGCAGCTGTCATTTTCTGTCTTAGCCTATTTTCAGTTTTAATCTTTCTATTTTGGATTTTTTTTTTTTTTCATATCAAATTTGTCACAGCAATTATTTATTTATTATTATTACTGCAACTATCATGAAATGGGCAGAATCATCATGGACGAACCACTTAACTAAAAACATATCTGTCATACTAAATTGAACTCATGCTGCTGAATTCATACAGCATTCTAGCAATGCGTTAATTTTACCCACCACTCTCCATATAAAAAATTCTACACTTCTCCATGCTGCACTATTAATTTTCCCCTACTACTACTACTAATCTACACTGCTAATTTTCCCCAACTTTGCATCAGCAAACAACTGAAGATTCCCAGTCAATCCATGTGATATATATATATATAAAATGAAAGAATAAGTTAAAAAAAAAAAAAAAAAAAAAAAAAAAAAAAAAAAAAAAAAAAAAAAGCAGCAGTACAAAGAACAGAATTATGCATCACAATACCTTTTGATGTGTTGTGATACATAATTCTGTTATTTTCCCTTTTGAGATACTGCCCCATCATATGCAACTTACCAGCATTATTCACGAACTAATTTTCAATCCGGATAGCCAATCTATTATCATTCCAATCTTCTTTAGCCTATACACCCACCTATCATGTGGTAATCTATCAAATGCTTGCAAAATCCAAGAATATCACTGTATACAAATCATCTTAATCAAATACATGCATCATGTTATCATAAAATGCAAGTATTTTGCTAAAACAACATCTATCCTTACAAATCCATGCTCATCATCATACAGAATCCTATGTCTATTAATGCCATCACTTAGGAAGCCTTTCTCCCTGCAAGACTTTCATAAAAACACATCCTGGTCAAAAGCACAGTTAACTCTTTTGCACATTCCTTAAAAATAAGGTGACAGGGCATCCATTCCCACAAATCTTTATTACCATCTACCCAATTAGCACATGATACACTTCTGATTATTTCACCTCTAATTCCCCCATTGGGTTCCTGCTTTCTATGTTGCACAGCATCATTTACACTATTATGATATGCACTGATCATCATCATGCTTATCAAGGATTCAGGCCTAGAGTGGCCTGTTCCAGCCTTAGACGTCATTGTTGAATCTCTTAAGAGGACATCCTGGTTTTCTCTTTCCTAATGGTTTGTAAGTTAGGGCTTGTTTTGATAATCTTTCTGTTTTCATTCTTTCAACGTGTTCCATCCATTTATGTTATGATATATACTGATAAAATGTTCATTAAATAACTCCACAACATCATTGTGATGGTCGCTCTGCTACCATCACTATTCTTCCTCTTGCTGGCACACAGCAAAAGAATTCTTGAATTATCTTTGGCTTGACTGGCCAGGCTCCTCTCATACTGAACTTTCTTTTTCTTTATAATGATAGTCATTCACCTTTCTACCTATACTTGGTGTGTTCCTCATGCCTCTCATCCCTACCAACTGTCATGTGTCTCCACCATAATATTTTTTTACCACACTGCTCCTCATCTAATTTCACTGTTCATCCACTTTTACGACTATCAACAGCTAAGCGAATAAATATATTTGCTTAACTCTTAGTATACACTTATGCACTGCTTGTGTCATTTGCTTCCTAATTAATTCTCATACTCTTTTCTGCACAACTCATCAACTGTTGCAATTGATATTAGTTGTCAATGGTGCTTCTCGTAATCACTCACCTTATAATTCTCAATATATCCCTTCTTGACAGATACCTTTTCACCATCTTCCAAACTGGTATTGATCACTCTTACAAACCAGGTAGATGTCTTGATATATCATTAACAACCACATTCTGTGAGGATATCACTAAATTCAATAAACTCTAAAACTCGAGTTGCTTCCATCACATGCTGCTTAAGATAATTAGCTAGAATCTTTTTCATTTAAATTGCATCCACAAAAGGTTATAATAACCTATTTTATTAACATGAGGTGGGGCTTGGGGGGTATTGAAAATATCATCAGTCCTCCATTAGTCATTTGACTCTGTGGAATGCTAATAACAATAATTTCATTCATCCTCTATCTCATCACACACACAGTTCAAACCATGTGTTAAATTCATGAACTGTCTCTGCACTCATCACACTTTCAAGCAAAGCATTCTGATCAATCACCACTTTCCTTGCAAAAAAACCTGCTTCTCACTCCCTGCTACAAAAATCCTTATACAACTTCCAACAATGACTTCTTGTTATCCCCATTCTATGAAAAACCTCTATGTCAAACTGGTAATAACCCCTTACCAACTTAAATGTCTATCATATCCTTCCCTCCTTCCTCTTATCTGCTAGACTCTGCAAACTACATTTTCTCCACTTTTCTTTATATTTATCATTCCATACCAGAAACCATGTAGTCAATCACCTCTGGACCCTTTCCAATATCTCTGCATCCTTTTGAAAACTAGGTGAACAAATTTTTGCATAGTCCATACATGACCTGATCAAGGCCTTATACAAGGGAACCATAATCTCCTTACATTCACATGTCAGTAATCTCAGTACCCCATAATGCACAGCACACCCTCCTCCCTTTTGGATGTATATACTGCTTTGCATTATGTTATGAGATGAGTTACAACTAGACTGGTGTGGATCTTTATCGAAGTCACATCAGCGGACGTAAACCCAGGAAGTGTAGTGACTCTTCCCATAATACTTAGTAACATACATATCTGAAAAGGAATGTGCTATGCAGTATGGAATACTGAGGCAAATTATGTGAAATCAACAGCCTCTATATAAAAATTACCTAGTAGTAAAGATATTTCTTAAACAAGAATATATACTTTTAATTTTTTTTTTATTTTTGTTACAAGCTTGTTTAATTTTTGAGTCTCTTAATATGAAAAAAACTCTTCAAATATTTTAAATATCTTATACCCCCCCCCTTGCTACTTAGGAAGGGCTCCCAGTTTGAAAAGTATCAAAATAGGAGTGATTAAACTGCATCAGACAAAGGAGATATACAGTACTCACATTGGATTTTACAAAAGCATCTGATACAATGTCCCACATCAAATTAGTAATGAAACTACATGGAATGGGTAGTAGTAGATTAGTGGTTTGAATATGGGAAATGCTGGCTGATAGATATCAGCAAGTTCTGTTTGGGAAACAATATTGTTTTGAAGGGGAGGGGGAGGTCAGAAGTATGCCTATAGGATTGTTTTTGGTTTGACACTATTTATTTTATATGCTGATTATACAGTCCAGATTTTAAAGGAAATATTCAATTGTTTATGTGATCAGAAAGGTAATGGCAAAGACATCTTATGTAGTCATTTCTGGTAAATTTGAATAGACTGGTTCCATTTGGCCAGAAAAAAGTAGGAGAATTACCGCACAATGTAGTGAGTGATGAAAAGAAAAAGAAATCATCTCTAAAAGAGATAATCTCTTCTCACATAATGGTGCTGTGAAGAGTGAGAAATGGATTATTTCCATGAAAGAGTGAGAGGAGACAGAATATACTGCTAGAGCAGGTAGTGAATGCACTGGCACTGAAGGAATTCAAGTATGGAAGTTACTGTGAGCCTCTGTAGCTCAGCTGGTATAGAAGAAGCCATTTGGTCAGAAAGACCTGGATTCAATTCCCATCCATGACATGAAGAAGCTTTATCTGTCTCTTTCGACTAAAGGTGAGTTAGCTGGTCTTGTACAGAAGGTTTATTCATCAGGAAACCCGGGTTTTTTTGTCCCTCAGAACAGGCAAAACTAGCCCCAGTGAACACACACGGATCTATAGCCATGAATACTTACAACAATGTGGAAGAGATAGGGTCCTCACCACATTATCCTATACCCATAGTCAACCATGAGTCTAGGATTACCACCTGTCCCAAATTAGGTGGAACATCCCGAATTTTAAGAAAATTTTCAGCGTTCCGAATTACACCTAAGCAGGACAACTTATATATTTAAAATACAAATATTATTAAATCACTAATATCGGTACAATGTATTCAATCTTTTAATTTTTTATAAGTTTAGAATTACATATTCAACTTTGGGTTTTTCATTTTATACATTTAGAGGAGAGGAAGACTTTCATATTCGATAAGTGTGTCCCTCTTTGGACTTATCAAAAGGTGGCAACCCTACATGAGTCACATCATGGTTGTCAATTTCCCAGACAGAGATGACACATGATGATTGTAGTTACTGTGGTGTAAAGATTGGAAGACTGTTCAGTGATGTCTATGGAATAATAATAATAAATACAACATGTGTAAGTTTAATGGCATTCGGTATTACACAATCAAGAAAAAGGAAAATATAAAGTTACAAGAAAATATAAAGTTACCTTTTATAATAAAGTTACAAGAACATTAAATGAAGGAAATGCATATACTGCAATTTTCTTAGACTTAGCGAAGGCATTTGACAGGGTGCCACATGATAAGCTGATATTTAAGTTGCAGTACATGGGTCTGGATGTCAGATTGGTCAACTGGATTCAGGATTGGCTGTCTGATAGGTATCAGAGAGTTGTGTATGGTGGAGCAGTTTCAAAGAGGCAGAGGGTTACAAGTCGGGTCCCACAGGGCTCAGTACTAGGATCTATATTGTTTAACCTTTATATCAATGACATTGCCAGTGGATTGCAAGGGGATATTCAGTTGTTTGCAGATGATGCGAAGCTGGAAAGGATTATTAGTAATAGTGCAGATGTGGTAGCCCTGCAAGAGGATTTAAATAAGCTAGGTAGATGGGCAAATGAATGGGGGTTTCAGTTTAATGCAGCAAAATGTAAGGTCTTGAGGTTTGGGAAACATCGATGGGATGCTGCATACTCTATGGGAGGAGTTATACTAGAGGAAGTAGGGGAGACAAAAGATCTGGGGTTGATGATTGATAGAAACCTGAAGTTTAGGGGACATATTGCAAAGGTGGTGGAGGTAACACAGAGGATTGCTGCAATTATGAGAAGGACACTGACCTGCAGAGATAAGAGGGTTATCGTTCCGTTGTATAAGTCTCTGATCAGACCACACTTGGATTATTGTTCTCAGATTTGGTCCCCAGGATTTGAAGGGGATAAATTAACTGTGGAAAGGATACAAAGACGGATGACAAAGATGGTTTCAGGACTGTACAAGCATAGTTATGAGGATTGGCTGAGGGAATGTGGACTGCAGAGTTTGGTGAATAGAAGGAGGAGAGGTGATATGATTGAGACTTTCAAATTGTTGAGAGGTGGTTACAGGGTTGACACTGGGGAGTTCTTTCGCTTGGTTGAACAGCGGGAAGGAGTGATGACAAGAGGCCATCCCTGGAAGTTACGAAAGGAAACTGTGAGAAAGAGGGTAAGGAGTGGTTTCTTTGCATGGAGGGTGGTTGAACCATGGAATGCATTGCCTGATGGAGTGGTGGGAGCGAGAACAGTCAATGAGTTTAAAGAGTGGTATGATAGACTTTGTGTTTCTTAGGGGGGGGGGGCCTCCCCTCGATGAGTCTTGACAGACTTTATGTTCTTAGGAAGGACCTCCCACGATGAGTCTTTTGACTCCATGGAGGCCTGAATAATAATAATAATAAAGTTTGTGAAATGAATTTTTTAAACACATTATCATTATTAATAATAAATCTCCATGGAGACCACAGACTCACCATAGCAGGTCTCACTCGACCAGCAATATATCTATAATACTGAACCTTAAATACATTCACTACTTCTCACTCTCTCTTCTTTAACATACTCTGATACACCTTTCAAAGGCCACTCATTCTACACTTTTTATCTTCTATATTAATTCTAACTCCTTTCAACATATCACCTCTATCCATCCTATCCACTAAAATGACAATTTACATATCTCTGGTTGCACCCTATAATGAATATTTCAAAGCACTAATATGTTAGTTGCTTATTATTGGATCCTTTCCAGTTCTCATCACAGTTGAAACTAAAAGACCAAACTTGTGCACATCTGTCATGTGATCTTGTAAAACTACTTTTTTTTTTTAGACTACACTGCATGTCTGCTATCGCAATCATTGCCACACTAACGTGTCCTATGAATTTCATTCCTGTCAAGTCAATCATTGATCTCCCATATCCCAAATCACATTTGCAAGTTTCTATAGTGATTTTCATACTTGCTTAGGTGCCCAGATATTATACTAAATGGAAAGCAATCTACCTATAAAACAAATATTCTTGCCTTTGATTATAATGGTTATTACGGAATCTACTAATCAGATGACTATGCAGAATTTTTAAGATCAGATAAGCATTCTCAGTACCACTCTAAGTTTCCTAGAAAAAAACATATCAGACATAAAAACCACTGGATTATATAAACTAAATTTTATATAAAAAAAAAGCTTAATGGCCTAACAAGGGAAAGTTTCTTAAATACTCAGTGAGAAAAATCCTGTGTAACATCACCAACTGGTACACATCCCCTCTCTTTAAAAATAAAAATAAAAATAAATAAAAAAATTCATACTCACAAAATGTTAATAGTTTCATTTGTATGAACAGTATAATACATAATTTTCATATATTTGGTTTTTACTAGGAATGGATGTCCCAATGATTTTAAGTTAAATTCAAATTATTGCATATTACAGTGAGCTCTCAATTATCCAACCTACATATGACTGGATCTTCAGTTAAACAGACCTTGAATAGGTTAGTGTGTCGAGTGACTTCTGGTACAGCACTACATATTTGTACCTCCAGTTATCCAACTGGCAAACAGCTCTCCCATTGTGACTGGATGCTTAAGAGATTACTGTGTATGTATATATATATATATATATATATATATATATATATATATATGTGTGTGTGTGTGTGTGTTGTTTTAAAAAATGTCTACTATTCTGTATTCACTTAAATGTCTGCATCTGGGCTCCTATTTCTGTAATATTTGGTTTTTGCCAGTTACTTCCGCTAAGAATGGATATCCCATTCTTAGCGGAAAAATTAACTTCCTTCGGCTGTGATAAATATGGAAATCCAGTGATTTCCATAGTTATTACTGCAATTAGTCCTGTTTCCAAGGCCAAAAGGCTGACAATAAGACTTGTCCAGTAGTTAGTTATGCCACATGTTTCACAATTGGTAAGTGGAATGATAGTTCATGCAGGATCATATTAGGAAGACTTTCATGCAAAATGGAATAGGCTTTTGTTTTTGTTAATGCCAGACAGCATATACATTGCATTGTGCACCTACCTGTATATAGTGGTCTCTCTATGCCAGGGGTTCCCAACCCTATGCCTACGGGCACATTGGTGCCCATCAACAAATTTGTGTGTGCCCGCCGCTGTTCAACCGTGCGCCATATAGTTTGAAATAATCACGCAACAATTCATGGCATGCTATATGATGCATGCATTAATGACACATGACGAGTATTAAACATATACAATGTAAAGTAGATGCGCATTCGAAGTTGTTCAGTCCAGTTTAAGAACTGGAATATCATCATATTCTCCTAATTATGAAGCACTGGCCAATGATATGCAATGCCAAAGATCATACTAACTTACATATATATATATATTTAAATTTTTATATAATGTAAACTTTTAAGTAATAAAACATTTGATTATAATGTAAACTTTGTATGTATTCATTTAACAAATGAATTCAAAAAATTTGCTTGAAAAAATAGATGGTGCCCCCCTATCGGTATTTTAGAATGTGCTCTAGGAAACAAAAAGGTTGGGAACCCCTCTCTATGGTATAAGATCCATAAATAATTAAATCTTCAACAGTCCTGATGTTTAAGATAATGTTTAAGCATTCCAGCCAACAGGTTATGGGTTTGAATTTATAATATGTTAATATTAGTCCAATAGTACATTAATATTGTGGGAGGATTAAGGATTTTCTTTTTCTATTTTTGTTAACTTCATATTTTTTTATTTTATTTTTTACAATCCAAAAATACTGCTCTGAAGGCTGAACATGGAACTTACTAAAGCCATTTCAAGCCTCCAACAAACAGGGTGGTGGTTTCATATTGGGCAATGAAATTCATCTCCTCTATTACAAATATCTATGTCAAGTGATTTTCAAACCTTTCGCCTCATTGTTGAAGAGCAGATATGCTAACCAAGCTAGCAACATGTTTAGAAATGCTAAATATCATGACAATATGATGTACATAGATTGTTACTGCATGTCACTATCTATGATGGAGGGGGGAGTTCTGATAAACACCTAGAACAAAAATGATATTAAAGCAACTGATATAACTACAAGAACTTATCTTAAAATCCTTTAATCCCACATTTCAAATTGTAATAATTTGTGTTTTCTTTGCAATATATAAGACGTCAATTCCTTCGTGGTGATTATCACAACTTTTCAGCACACCCTCATAAATGACAGTCCTACTTGCAAAAGAGCAAGTAACGATATAATTCATGAAGCAAAGCAACATGAAAACAGTAATGAAAATATTAGTTTTATTGTTATTTGTGCAACTCTGTAGCATTCCAAGACTCGTCATAAAAGATCCAAAGTAACTGCTATTCATGTAATGCCTATCAAACCTCTCCTTAAACTTGTTCACTGACCATGCACTCACAACCTTGTCTAGCAATGCATTTCACTCATTAACCACTCTGATAGCAAAAAAATTGAGTATCACATTCTTGCTAAGCACACTCTTACTCAGCTTCCAGCAGTAACCTTTTGTTCTTTCCCTTCCCATGTTGTACTGAAAAATTTCTCAATCTATTCTATGAAACACTTTTATAACTTATATGCTTCTATTATATCATCTTTTCATCTGCCTAGCAATCCATTTTTGCAACCCACATATAGTGGGTTACAAACTTTTAATCTCACAGGGATAATTCTACAGACCTGACACCATCTTAATAACCTGCCTCTGAATCCTCTCCATCACGCTCATCCCGAAAACACCCATGTGATCAAATCTGAATATGATAAGATGAAGTTCTATCAACATCTTATAGAGAACAATAACTTCTTCATCCCTATTTGTTAGTCTTAACATCCAAGTGATTTTTGAATTATGTAAAAGACATTTATTTTTCTTTAAAACTTAAGCATACCTAGAACATAAGCTAAATTTAAAAAATTATTTATTGATGATATGCTTCTGGCATACTTTCTACAATAGGAGATAATGAGGAGGATTTCACTGGACAAAACCTTTTTAACAGCATAACTAATCCACTATGGAATAGTAAGGTCCCAATGAAGTGCAGTCTTGATTAACACAAGTTATTTTTTGCCCATTTTGTCTTATGTAGCAGGGACATGTAAGCTAAAACAAAAAGAGACATAAGTAGAATACAAGCAATGGAAATGAAACTTTTAAGGATAATGTTGACAAAAACAAGGAAAGACAGAATAACAAATGTTAACATTAAGAAGAGTTCGGAAGTAGAAAGTTTTGTAGAAATGCTTATTAAACTCTTGCTTGGGATAGTTAAGACATAATGAAAATTTAGAATGAACGACAACAAAAATGTACGAAATGAAAACTGAGAAGAGATCAAGAAAAAGACCACAGAAAAGGTGGAGAATGGAAAAGAGAAAATTTAGAGAGTAAAAAACTCACTGAACTGTGTTCATGAATAACCAATCTAGGTGGAGAGCTTTGATCATCAAAACATTATGCCAGAAGCATATGAATGAGACATATAAGCTGGTCAGGGGTTGTTATCAGAGACATGGAAGAGATTTTTCATAGAATGGGAGAGGGGAGTAGAACAAGAGGCCATTGTTGAAAACTGTATAAGGAGGATGTGAGCAAAGGAGTGAGAAGCAGGTTCTTTGCATGGAGGGTGGGTGGTGAGTGGCATGCATTGCCTGAGTGTGTTGTGATGAAGATGCGGTTGAATGAGCATTGTATGCAATAGTGAGTACCTCCCACGATGAGTCTCTGACTCCATGGAGGTCAAATGTTGATAATAATAATAGAAGCTTTTCTTTGTTATTTTGCTGAATTACACAATGGCTGGTAGTGGATCAGTTGATTAAGAGTAAAAGCAGCACTGTGACTAAGAATTTAATACATAAAAATCACAAAATAATACTTTTGATTGCATTTTTTTTTTTTTTTTTTTTTTGTATATGCTACACCATTGACTTTGCATATTTAAAGTTACAGTACAGTATCAAAACTACTAACTGTAAGTCAAGTAGTGTTAACTTATGTGTTCCCTCTGGCTGGTAAATCTATTAGGTGGGTTTAACCTTGAATATTCAAGAGAAAAAAAAATCCTCCCACCTTCATCTAGCAGCAAAATGATCATAAGAAGGATATAGTGGAATTATTGAATCAAAACTATCAGTGTATATAACAGGTGTGAATTCACCCCTATTATTGAGAACCCAAGTACTACAGGAACTAGAATTGAAAGGTGTGTATAAGGTGTGGAGAAAGCTAGTTGTAAAATAAGTCTATTGGGTTAGTTGACATGTCATGATGTATTTATTTTAGCAAATGTGCAAAATAGTTAGTTGTGCCCCTTAATCTGGTTGTTTGAGTTTTACAATGGCAAACAATCCCAAGGAGTTGAAAGTTTATTTTTCACTTGGTTAGAGTGTAATAAAATTAGTTTAATCCTTTTTCCAAGTGTGAGCAAACAAAGTTTGCGCCTGAAAGTATCTTCAGGACTGGGGTAACTTTGGTACGACACCAGAGCAACTCGTTGCAAAGGTGGAGCTACCAACACTCCTATCTCAGTATCTCCTATAATGCAAAACACATCTCCTTGCGGATATGTCTAATGTTATGCATTAAGGGAAGGGCCACTACCCAGACTAGTTTCTACCTTTATTGAGGTCTCTTCAGTGGGAGCCAGGCCCAAGTGGTATCTCCTGAAAGTATCTCCACTGAAGATACTTTCAGGCGCAAACTTTGTTTGCTCACACTTGGAAAAAGGATTAAACTAATTTTATTATAATCCCATGGAGTAGAAAGAAGACAAAATAATACTTCTGCACTGTGCAACTAGGACATATGTTTCCACTTTCAGACCAATTTATATATTTGCAATTCTGGTTAAGGCACTGGACTGGTTACAAACAGAATTCAGGAGTGGGTTAGATTCTTCATAGTCAGTTTGTAAAACATAGGCCATGGCTTAGCAATTTATTTGCGTTTTAAAACAAAGTGACAAACATGCTAGATAAAGACTCATATGGAGATATTCTCAGTCTTTGATAGATTACTGAATAACAAGTTAGTGAACAACCTGTAGAGATAGGATGGATAGGAGATTTGTCAGACAGACTGGAATTTTAATGTTAATGGTATTTATGTGAAATGTCAAGGGATGTTCAGTTGACTGCCTTTGATGACACAAATTTTGGAATAGTAGTCATAATCTTCAAAATACTTCAGGAAGATTTAAATAGACTTTTAGTCTGGGCTAGGAACAGCATGGCCATATTAGATGCACTTTTAATAGGGCTGTAAAATGTATTACTGCTTTAGGAAGTGGTACAATTTAGAATGTGGAATAATGGTCAACAGCAGTCTTGAAATTCAGAGAGCACACTGCTATAAGGGACACACTGAGAAGTGGCAATGAAGTAGCTGGACTACTCTATAAAGGTACTGATTAGTACGAGTTTGTGTATGAATTCTTAGATTAAAAACTAATTTCTACCACACTGACAAAGATATGAAATGGCAAATGTCTACCCAAATGTCTTCTCAGCACTTGACAAACAGGACAAACAAGAGAAGACAGCTGATAGGAAAATAAAGGAAAAGTTAGTCCTGTTAGAGATATAAACAGCAGACTAGGAAATGATTACCAGATATATAAGAATGTTTTAGAAAAATTTGCAGAAAAGAGCAAAGCTAATAATAGTGGTAAGTACCTGCTAGATTTCTACTCAGGACATCGGCCAGTAATTACTAACACCATGTTCCAACATAAAAATGTGCATAAATTCACATAGAGAGAGAAGATGCAAAGAGTAAGAAAAATCTCATTGACTAAGTTATTTGTCGATAGTGATGTTTTCCTCTGGTTCAGGAAACAAGCGCATACAGAGGATTTGAAACAGGAAGTGATCACCATTTAGTGTCGAGCAGGATAAAGCTGAACTTCGTATTGAAAAGAATGGTGTATAAAAAAAGTTTTGAAACAAAGCAAAGTTCAACAGCTATCAGATGCGAACTGTGGACTCAAATATACAAACATTATTTAAGAAAAACTGAAAAAGTTTGAAAAACAAGAATCAGTGACAAACCCTAAAGAAAACTTTGATTGATTCAACCAGAGAGAGGTGAGGAAATCTGCAAGAATAGAAAAATCAGCTTCATGATGAACTCAGGCAGTTAAAGAAAAGAAGAAAGCATATCAAAAGTTCTTGGCAAGTTAGTCAGTTTGTGCTCTTAGGAAATACAGAGAAAAATGTAAGAAAACAAAGCACTGTGTAAAATTAGCTAAATAAAAGTCATAGGAAGACTTTGGTAAGAACATAGAAAATAAATATCAGAAATGGAGGAAAAAGTATCGTAAAAGGAATTAGAGATGATAAAGGGGACATGGAAACTGTGGATAAAGATATACAAGGGTTACCTGTAATCGAGGATTACAGGTAACCCTCGTATAACGGATGTTAGGTTCCATAGAAATGCCGTGTTATATAATTTGCGTTATGCAAGACTCAGATCACACAGAAAAAGTAGGGTTATGTTCCGAAATACATATTTTTAATTATATAAACAACAATGACATCTCATCTCCCGTTTATCTTTTTTTTACCATGCAGTGTCGAGGGTTTATTAATCATCTGACCTCAAACCGTTCACAGGATAAGGTGATCAGCCCTACACCCCGGTGTATCCTATGTTCTGTAATGTTGAGTTCTCAAGGCCAGTGTGACTGCTTTGCAGGATGAAAAACCCCAGGATAAACTGGGGGAAAAAACCATACTGTTCACGCACAAGACTGGCTAACTTGGCTATGGCTGAGGAAGATACTTCAGCTCCTCACGTCACAAACAGGAATCTAACCTAGGACACTCCTTCCCCAGGCATATGGTTGCGAAGCACACAGCCACTAGGCCAACAGTGCAGACAACAATGACATATCCAACAAAAATTCAGGTAATTCATGTAAATTAAGAAAACACATAAATTATGAAACAAATACATAGTATAAAATTATAAAAATTACAAATTGTACGTAAACTTCATTGCACATAATGCATAAATGTTTTAGGTGAAATAAATTATAGTGCATATTTTAATCGTCGTACTGTCTTCAAAAATAACATTTTGTCCAGATGACGTCACCACTTGAAATCTCTTGGATATCATTTGTATAATTCTCATTGCATACTTCGACTGGTTTAGTTATCAAGAAGTCAGTAATAAGACCTTGCTTACAACTATTATTATTGTTATGTGACACCTCCAGGGAGTCCAAAGACTCATCGAGGGAGAGTGTGCCAACAGCATCAAAAGATTGATCCCTCCCAACTACTAACCGCACTCAAACTTGCTTAACTTTTTGCATGAGCCATTAGTAGCAGAGGCTCTACCAATTGAACAAACTATGCTGCAATTTTTTATAAAGTTCGTAATATGGGCTAAATCAGAATCAGAATCTTCAGCAGAACTTACCCCACCATCAACTATTAATTGTACCAGTTCCTCTCATTTAAATCTATTTCCCCATCAATAATTAATTCACTAATTTCGTTTTCAACCATATCGCAAAAGCCCTCTAAGTGGCGATTACTATAAAAATAAATTTTTTACATAAAAAAAGCATTACATATTGTATGTAATTCACCAAAAATAAAGTGCTCAGTTTGATTAAAATTCAGCTTGAGACAATTTCCAACAATAAACACTTTTATAGGGTAAACAATTGATGTACATGCATGCTAAAGGGTATTTTCCCTAATATAAATTCGCTACTTTTTTTTATAACTACTGTACATACGTGATATGGGCAGAAGCAAATTTAACGAAGAGAAAATCTGATTTTTGAGTTGACGGTGGAAAATATATGAAAGGATAAAGGGTTACTATAATTTGTAGACCATGTTATATCGAAGCCACATTGTGTAAATACCACATTGGACAAGGGTTACTACAATATGTAGACCGCATTATATCAAAACTGCATTGTACAAGTACAGAGTTATATGATGGTTACCTGTACTTTGAAAGATTGCTAAATGAAACAAGCAGTAACAGCATGGTGGTAGTAAACACTAAACAGATGTGTGACAAGGGTGCACATTATCTCCACTGTTATTCATTATCTATATGGATCACATTATGAAGGCAAGTGGTATTAAATCTGATATTAAAATTGGTGATATTAAGCTTGGCTCTTTAATTGATGCAGATACTGTTATACTTCTGAATAAATCCAGCAAAAATCTCCAAGATTCCCTGACTAAATTGAAGAACTGTTGCATATCATTGCTGCATTTCTTTTATTGCTGATATGCATATGAATATCAGCAATAAAAGAAAACAACAATGAAAATAGGTAGAAACATTGAAAACATCAACTGCATCCTGAATAGTGAACCTATATAACAAGTAAAACATTTCAGCTATTTAGGCACAATTTTTAGTAAAGATGGTAAATTAAATATAAAAAACAAAATTAGTAAAGCTGGTATGGTAGGATGTCAGCTGAATAAATTTATATGGAATAAGAAAAAATTAGTCAAAACACTAAATTAGCTGTATACAAGACAGCGTTCAAACCAATTTTAACTTATGAATCTGAGAGTTGAGTTAGAAATAAAACACTTGATTAAGGGCTAGACCTCTGATACAAGAGCTCTGAGAAAGATTAGTGGTGTGAACAAATGGCATCAATGGCAATATCATATTAAAAATGAGTATATTAGGAAAGAACTCATGATTGTTAGAATCCAGGAATGTGTTAGCAGAGCTAATCTCAGGTGGTATGGTCACTTAAACAGAATGGGAGAAGAAAGATTAGCAAAACACGTGTTCTCTGTAGAAGACAAAAATATAGGATCTGATAAATATTGGAGTCTTGACAGATAACAGATTAATTTCAAGGAAAATTATTGATCCGAAGTTAGTAATGGTTATAACTTTTTTATGTAGTACTATCATAATTATCCTGTGCACCCCCTTAAGATACATATCAGGATTTGATAAGGATGATGATAAATTTGGTTTGAAAACTGGCATTAAAAACACAAAGACAATGAAAACAAGCAGAAACATTGAACTGCATCCTGAATGGAGAAACTATAAACAAGTAAAACATTCAGCTATTTAGGCACAGTTTTTAGTGAAGAATGGTAAATTAAATTTGGAAATAGAGAGCAATAGTAGCAAGACTGTTATGATAGGAAGTCAACTGAATAAATTATTATTATTATTATTACACCGTCCATGGAGTCAGACTCATCGTAGGAGGTTCACTCAACTGACAACATATTTATCAAATATAATCTTAAAATCCTTAACACTCCATCCATTAACAACACATTCTGGTAATGTGTTCCATTCAGTGACAATTCTCCATGTAAAAAATCTACTCCTCACACCCTCTATTCCCCACATAACTTATACATAACTTTCAGGAATGACCTGTGGTTCTTCCCCTCTCACCTTCTACTCTTTTTATAATCCCCTCTGGATTGAGCTGATAAAATCCTCTCATATTAGTCTCCAATCTTTGAACAAGAATTTTATTTCTAACCCAGCTCTCAGATATGTAAGTTAACGGCTTGAATGTCTTTAACTCAAGTATCTCCACCAAACCACATCTCTTCAACCTCTCTCTCCATAACCGGCATTCCAAACTCCTGATACTGTCTTAGTTACCATCTCTGGACGCTGTCCAATGTCTCTACATCACAATGAAAACCAGGTGACCAGATCTGAGCACAACAGTAAAAGTGTGGTCTGACCAGTGCCTTATACAGTAGCACAACCACCTCCTTATCTTTGCATGTTAGAGTACTTCTTATCTTAGTAGCACTATGATGTGCAACCTTTGCAACTAGCAATATGTCCTCAAAACTTCCATCAACCATCACTCCCAAATCTCTAATCTCATCCACTTCCTGCAGTATGGCACCATCAATATAGTACACAGCCTTATATTTCTGCACTGCAAAATGCAACACCTTGCACTTATTGATATTAAAACTACAACCCCACTCTTTTGTCCCAGTAAAAAGTCTATTGAAATCTTCCTGAAAAGATTCAGCATCAGCAGTGCTACTTATAATTCTTCCCAACTTTGCATCATCAGCAAATAACTGAAGATCCCCAGTCAGTCCACATGATATATCGTTTACAAACAAGTTAAACAGCAGGGGTCCAAGAACAGAACCATGCCACTAGTTACCCTCCTTTTTTGAGACACTGCTCCATCATACACAACCTGCTGGTATCATTCAGATAGCCAATCTCTGATCCATCTAACCAACATACACTTTATTCCTATCCTCTGCAGCTTGTACACCAACTTATCATACGGTAATCTATCAAACGCTTTTGCAAAGTCTAAGAATATCACTTATATATGATTCTCCCTTATCTAACTTACTTGTCACCTTATTGTAAAATGCAAGTAAATTGCTAAAACAGGATCTACCCTTTACAAATCCATGCTGACCATCATATAGAATGCTATGTCCATCAACCCAATTCTGTATTCTATTCCTTACCAATCTCTCCAACAACTTGACCACAAGTGCAGTTATACAGACTGGTCTATAGTTGGAGACTTATGTCTTAGAACTATGGTTGTGGAATAGTATTTTGCCTTCTTTCCACTCCTTAGGAACCCTACCCACTGCAAGACTTTCATTAAATAACCAGGTCAAGGCCATAGCCAACTCTGGTGCACATCCCTTAAGAATACGTGGTGATATGTCATCCATTCCCACAGCCTTATTCACATCTAACCCAACAAACATCTGATACACCTCTGTTTCTTTCACTTCCAATTCTCCTAATACTTGCCTCTCTTTTATACATTGCATAGCATCATTTGCACCAGTATGATATGTGCTGATAAAGTGCTTGTTCAATAATTTAAATGGAATTTCAGATTATTCAAAACACTAAACTAGCTGTAATCAAGTCAGTATTCAAGCCAATTTTAACTTACAGATCTGAGAGATAGATTAGAAATAAAATTCTTGATCAAGGACTGGAGACTACAGGTATGAGAATCCTGAACAGATAGCATCAATGGCAATATCATATTAAAAACGAGGATATTAGGAAAGAATTTGACATTGCTAGCATTCAGGAATGTGTTAGCAGAGCTAATCTCATGTGGTATGGCAACTTAAATAGAAGATTAGCAATACAAGTGTTCTTTGCCAGTGGCAGGAAAAAGACCTCGAGGAAGACCAAGATGTAGGTGGATTGATACAGTAAAAAGTGCCTTAGAAGACAAAAATATAAGATCTGATAATAATGGAATGTTGATAGAGAACAAAAGTCATGGGAGGACTTTGGCAAGAACATGGAAAATAAATTTCAAGAAGGTGGTAAGATATTCTGGAGGTTGTTGAAGAAGCTTAGAAATGGAGGAAAGAGTGCTGTAAAAGGAGTTAGAGATGATAAAGGTGACATGAAAACAGGAGAGAAAGATATCCTTGAAGTATAGAGTAATTACTTCGAAAAATTGCTAAATGAAAAAAGCAGTGATAGCACAGTGGTAAAAAATACTCAACAGGCATACAGTCAGGAATACATATCCATACTTGAAGTAGAAAAAGCCATCAAAGGCTTGAAATGTGGAAAGGCAGCAGGAGTAGATAATATTCGACCAGAAATGCTGAAGTATGGTGGTAGTCTTACAGTGGCTGCGCTGCATAGTTCAGAAAGCCTGGCCAGAGGGACGAATTCCCGATGATTGGAGTAGAGCTCTAATAGTGTCCATATATAAAAAGGGAAATAAAACTGAATGTGAGAATTACAGAGGTATTTCCCTACTCAGTGTTTCTGGCAAGATCTATGCAAGTATACTTGAGAAGAATTGTGGAAGAAAAGCTTGGTGAAGAACAAACTGGATTCAGGGCAAATAGAGGCTGTCAGGATCAGATCTTCACTTTACGACAAATAGTCGAGAAAGCATGAGAATATAACAAAGATCTGTATTTAAGTTTTGTCGATTTGGAAAAGGCATATGGCAAGGTGCCAAGAGAGAAGCTATTCAATATGCCAGTGTTATATGGTGTCAATGGGGCATTATATCAAGTAATACTTAGTCTGTATTTGAGTTGTAAGTCGGCAGTTAGAATTGAAGGAAGTACAGGAAGATGGTTTAATGTTAAATCTGGTGTGAGACAAGGATGTACATTATCCCCTCTGTTATTCATTATCTATATGGATCACATTATGAAGGAAAGTTGTATTAAACATGATATCAGAATTGGAGATATCAATGTCAGCTCTTTGCTTTATGCAGATGATGTTATACTTCTGAATAAATCCACTATAAGTTTGCACGATTCCCTGACTAAATTGAATAACTGTTGTAATAGATATGGTATGAAGGTCAGCATTAAAAAGATAATGAAAATAGGTAGAATTTTTGAAAATGTCAACTGTGTTGTGAACGGGGAACAAGTAAAGCATTTCAGCTACTTAGGCACGATTTTTAGTGAAGATGGTAAATTAAATATGGAAATAGACAACAGAATCAACAAAGCTGGTATGATAGGAAGTCAACTGAATAAATTCATATGGAATAAAAGAGAAATTAGCCAGAACACTAAATTAGCTCTATACAAGACAGTGTTCAAACCAGTTTTAACTTTTGGATCTGAGAGCTGGGTCAGAAGTAAAACACTTGACGAAAGACTAGAGACTGCAGATATGAGAGTCCTGAGAAAGATTAGAGGAGTGAACAGATGGCATCAATGGCAATATCATATTAAAAACGAGGATATTACGAAAGAACTTGACACTGTCGGCATCCAGGAGTGCATTAGCAGAGCTAAACTCAGGTGGTATGGTCACTTAAACAGAATGGGCGAGGAAAGATTTGTTTATTTCAACCTGGCAGAGAAAAACAAGTGTTCTCTGCCAGGTTGGCAGGAAAACGAACCAGAGGAAGACCAAGATATAGGTGGATTGATATGGTACAATGTGCCTTAGATGATTGAAATATAAGATCTGATAATATTGGAGTCTTGACAAGTAATAGACTGATCTGGAGGAAAATTGTAGATTGGAAGTTAGTAATGTAAATTTTTCATGTAGTACTATCATATCCTGTACACCCCTTGAGGGTACATGGCAGGAATTTGATGATGATAGAGAACAGTCTAATCTGGAGAAAAATTGTTGATAGGAAGTTAGTAATGATGTAACATTTCATGTAGTACTATCATAAGATCCTGTACTATCCTTCCTGAGGGTATATGTCAGGAATTTGATGATGATTAATCCTTAGAGGAAGAGAGGACAGATAGAGAAAAACAAAGCTTCACTGTTGCTTATATTAACTGTTTAGTAGCATTCAGAATAAATCATTTTATTGGAAAAATGTGTAGTAATCATTTGTTTTGTATGCCAAGAATTAAATGGGATAATGTCAGCAAAAAAAAAAAAAAAACGTGAATGGAGAATGCAAAGGAAATAATTTCAGAAGTCAGGGAATAAACAGTTTTCATATATATATATATATTGCAAAATAAGTTGACCTAGAAGAGCAGATGAGGAACTGAATAAAATGGCTAGAAACAATGGAATTTCTGTGCATGACTACAAAAAAAATTTTTGAAAGGGACAAATGGTTGCACACCAATGATTTACCAGTACATGTGCTACTGCTTTCTGAACAGGTGGGCTATGTGTACTCTAGAAGAGCAAAAGATAGAGTACAAAACAAATATTACAATTACTACAGAATCATATGTGTTGCAGTAAAAATCAAATTTATTATGCAGATATTTTGTCTCACATATCAAAAACATCATCAGTACAAACAGCAAACAATAAAGAATTTTAAAAAATTAAACAGAGTGCATGTGTTAAATTGGAATCTCTCTATGTAATAGTCATGTGCTCATAGGTTAAAAATTATTTGGCTGAAAATAATTTTCAGCCAAATAGTTATATTTGGCTGAAAATTAATATAGAGGTAACAGTCTGAATGGATATAATCCAAAAAAATAATTAACCACTTTAATATGCACCAACCTAGACAAGAAGCCACAGGACTCCTATACCATATATTAGAGACATCTCTGAATGTGTGGCAAAAATTATGAAAAAATATCAACTCATTACTATCTATAAACCTGTTAACCAAATTCATAACCTACTACCTTCTCCAAAAGAAACTGTCACCACTGATGCTACCTGGAATATACACTGGTGTCCAAAACCTAAAGACAAACACCATTTCTGAAATATAAAGAGCCAATAGGCTTCATTTCGGCAATATAAACATTATTTAAATTAAGGGGATATTAAATCCCACATTGTTTTAAAACCGAATAAGAAACTCAAAGATTGGAATCAGAGAGTTTCATGCCGAATACAGTAAACTATAAAAGCAAGTAGTCCTAGTATGTAGTACAATCTCGGGCAACTCGCAGCAAAAGTGGTAAATCTCCGATTCCAATCTTTGAGTTTCTTATTCGGTTTTAAAACAATGTGGGATTTAATATCCCCTTAATTTAAATAATGTTTATATCGCTGAAATGAAGCCTATCGGCTCTTTATATTTAAGTAACTTAATAGTTGCACCTTTTTTGATAACTCGTATGGCAGAGTATATAAGTTCTTTTCGCTATACCCTTTGGTATCTATTTGGTCTAGCTACTCACTGATGAAGCCTCAAAAAAGGCTGAAACCGGTCTGGGTAGTGACCTCCCACCATAATGTAATAACAGCATACATTTCCTAGGAAATGTGTTTTTACATTATGGAAAATACCAAGAATAGCGATCAGAACTTTACCACCTTTGCTGCGAGTTGCCCAAGATTGTGCTACGTACTAGGACTACTTGCATTAGCTCACGCTAGTAATCGCCGATACTTTTATAGTTTACTATATTCGGCATGAAACTCTGATTCCAATCTTTGAGTTTCTTATTTGGTTTTAAAACAATGTGGGATTTAATATCCCCTTAATTTAAATACCATTTCTGAAGATTACAACTGTAAATTCAGGTGAATCAGCCTGTGGCAATTTGTACTACTGATGATTTCAAGTATAAAGTGGGTACAAATCTGCAAATCACATGGTAGCACTCAACAAGATAAAAGACAAAAGGCTGCTATTAGCAAATTGTGTTTATTTGAAGGAAGTCTCCTTTTTGTCAACGAATAAAGTTGAAAAATTGGATGTCTTGTAATGTCTCAAAGACATCCCTAGATGGTTTCATGCAGGGAAGAATTATGGGAAAGCTTGAAGAAGGCTGCAGAATTACTGATATTGCCAGAGTTTGAAATCTCACAGCATTGTATCCAGGCCCTGGGTAGCATTTCAATGCAATGGAATGTGTCCCAGACATTTGAAAAGAGGTTGCCCTCACTCTACCACAGAGCATTGAGATAGATTTTTGATTATAGCTGCAAAATGTAATTGATGCACCATGGCAGGTAAGCTCAATTCAAGCACTGGTATGTGGATATCTCGACAAACTGTGGCAAATCTCGACAAATAAACCTACTCACTTCGAGTAGGCGCATACACTCGAAAGCCTGTAGTCTGTGTTCCTTTATCCGCAGCTCATCATAGAGCATGTTTTTGATGGTATTGTATCCATAAAAATTGGGCAAGACACCAATGAGCCAATGCACTTTTTACAGCTGAGTCATTTTAGTCTTTTCTCTGATTATAAACGACACTTCATCTGGCACGAAAGTGGTACTGCTTACCATCATGAGAATGTTCTTGAAAGGGAAAGACAAAATTCAATCATATAACGGGATCTCTGAAATAATAATAATGGCTAGAGTTAAATAAGAAATTTATTACAATCATAGGAATATATGCACCCGAAGAACATAAAAAAATCTGAAACAGAAAATCTCTCTGACCTGTAAAAGCTTCAGCTGAAACTTTTACAAGTCAGAGAGATTGTTCTTAGAAGCAACAAAAGCCTTAAAACATACTCCCAATCTCAACAAATATGGCTGTATAAATTTGCCTGAGTTTTGGGGAGACAGTCATCTTAAGACATAACTAATACCTGCTTTCTCTCTCTGTTTTTTTTTTTTTTTTTTTTTTAGGACTTGAGTCTTTGTGTTGTTGCTACAATTTTATTTTACTTTATTTTTATTGATAGAGGGTGCCTAATTAGGACTTCAGTCTTTGTGTTGTTGCTACAATTTTGTTAAACTAGTCCCTTTGTTACACCATGTTGTTGTAGTCTCTCGTACTGTGACAAACTATGTTTTTGTGCTCTGAAGATGCTGATTATAATACCAGCAAAATATCAGCAATGTCTATAAATAATTATTTACTTACAATTCTGTGTTCTGATATGTACTGTCAAAATTAAACATGTACAACAAACACATAAGCCTTTCTACACAAATAAACAACATTACTTAATCATTGCAGGCAATTTCAATGCTAGAACTGGATCAAACACATTAAAATATTTAATACGTAATTAAGAAGAAAACACCTTAAATAATAATGGAAGAGAACTCAGGGAATTTGTGGCCTATAATAGTTTGAAAATCACCAACAGCTTCTTTAAACAAAGATATATTATTATTATTACCACCCCAAGACATCATGGAGTTAAAGACTCATCTTGTAGGTCCTTTTATCACACACACGGCTCATCATACCATGTTTTAAACACATTCAAACTCTTTGCAGACACCACATTCTCAGGCAAGGCATTCCAATCATTCACAACTCTGCACGAAAAAAACCTGCCTCTCACTCCCCTACTCACACCCTCTTTATACAGTTTCCAGGGATGACTTCTGGTTCTCCCACTATTCTCTGTAAAACTTCTCAAGCATCGATCCTGTAACAACCCCTTACCAACTTGTAGGTTTCTATCATATCTCCCCTCTTCCTCCTGTCCATCACTCTGCAAATGACATCTTCTCAATCTTTCCTCATACTCGACATTCCAGGGGTTAGAAACTACCTTAGTCAGTCTCCTTTGGACCCTTTCCAACATCTCTTCATCCTTCTGAAAACCTGGTGACCAAATCTGGGAACAATAGTCCATGTGTGGCTTAATCAAAGCCTTATACAACGGAACAAGAATCTCCCTACTTCTACACGTCAGTGTCCTCCGCATCATTCCCAGAAGCCTTTGTGTTGTCTTCACATTTTGGCGATGTGTCCCCTAAATTTTAGATCCTTATCCACTATCACCCACAGATCTCTTATTTCCTCTACCTCCAACAATATATTCTCACCAAGCATAAATTCTGCATTTCATCTTTGTTTTCCAAATTTTAAAACCTTACATTTTGCAACATTGAACTCACATCTCCATTTCCGTGCCCAATCACTCAATTTATTCAAGTCTTCTTGTAAAGCCACAACATCATCACTACTCTTTATGGTTCGTCCTAACTTTGGATCATCTGCAAACAACTGAATATCTCCATCCAAATCTTCACCTATATCATTAATATATAAGTTAAACAGTAATGGACTTAAAAGACCTCTGCGGCACTCCACTAGTGGTTTTCCTTTTCCTGGATATCGCTCCCCCATACACAACTTGTTGATACCTATGAGATAGCCAGTCTCCAATCCAATGCACCAATCTAATACCCAACCCAATCTGCTCTAGTTTGACTGTCAACCTATCATGAGGTACTCTATCAAAAGCCTTTGCGAAATCCAAGTATATTACTGTTTATCCTTCTCCTCTGTCCAAGGAAGCAGTCACTTTATTGTAATAAGTAGATTACTAAAACATGACCTCCCTTTAGCAAATCCATGCTGTCCATCAAAGATAATACCATTGTTATCAACCCAACTCTGGATCCTAGTTCTCACAAGCTTCTCCAATAACTTAACCACAACACCTGACACACAGATAGGCCTATAGTTTGATGCACGAGTTCGATCACCTCTTTTATGAAGTGGCACAATCTTGTCCTCCTTCCACTCCTTGGGAACTTGACCCAGTGCAAGACTCATATTAAAAATATATGTCAAGGCAGTTGTCAACTCCCTGGCACATTCTTTCAGAATACGTGGTGATATATTATCAAGTCCCACAGCTTTATTAACATCTAGTTTACTCAACTCCCCATACACCTCTTGCTCACCTACAGTCAGTCCATCTTCCCCATCATCAACTGCTCTCAATCCCTCCGTGAAGTCACATTCACAAGATTGAAAGAACCTTATGAACTACTCATTAAGTATCTCCACTACACATTCTGCATCAACTGTATTTATACCATTTTCTCCACTCAATGTCATCCTTCCATAATTATTCTTTCTTTTGCTGGCTACATATTGAAAGAACTCCTTAGGATTCATTTTGGCTTCATTAGCTAACTGCTGTTCATACCTCTCTTTAGCTACCCTCACCAACCAAGTCACCCTCCTTGCTTGGTCTTTGTAGACCTCATGGAATTGGTTATTTTGACTTCTCTTATGCTGCCTCCACAATGCCCCTTTTCTGTATCACATGCTTAATCTCTTTATTCATCCATCTCACACCCACCTTATTTAACCTTCTCACCCTTGGAATACATTTAGACATTGCATCTACTAGACAGTTTTTGAAAATCCCCCAAGCTGCATTGATCTCTTTTCCAGCTAACTCCTCATTCCACGCTACACCTGCAAGCTGTCTCCTAAGCTCTTCATAATCACCCCCTTGTAGTTCCACATATACCCTTTTCTCACAGAGGTACTCGCACTGCTGGCAACCACCCAGATAATCACCTCATGGTCACTCTCACCAATTGGTGGATGATTTGACACCTCATTTATAATTACATCCTCTGATGAGATGACCAAATCCAAGATCCTCAATCCTCGTGTGCCCTCTGTTACATAATCTGAGGCAGTTATCCCTCAAAAACTCAAGAAACTCATTTTCTTTACTTCCAGTTGCTATCTCATCATTCCAGTCTATATTGCCATAATTAAAATCATCCATAATGATCACCCTTTTCTTATTTACTTGGCTAATTTGATTGTACAGTTGCTATCTCATCATTCCAGTCTATATTGCCATAATTAAAATCATCCATAATGATCACCCTTTTCTTATTTACTTGGCTAATTTGATTGTACATTTCATTATCACCACCATCCAAGATATGCATAAATAGACATGGGAAGCCAGAGGATATAAAAGCATTATTGACTATATAATAGTGGGTGAAAAACTAAAGAAAGTGATGAGAAATTGCAGAGTATATAGAAGATGCAATATTGACTCAGATCATTATTTATTAATCAGTAGTAGTAAGATCCCAAACCAGATAAATAGAAACAATACAACAACACAAAAACAGGAACAATTTAAGATAGAACTGTTACAACAATAGTACCAGAGAAATATGTCAAAGATTTACAAACCATACAAAGAAAATAAATGAAGATACACATATAGAAAATGAAAGGCAAAACATCAATCATAGTAAAACAAGCAGCATATGAAGTCATAGGAACAAAACTGTGAAGAAAAAGAAAAGGACTCTGATCCTGGAATCCAGAAATAATCTCTAATAAGAAAGGGAAAAAAACGCACCTTAAATGGTTAAACGACAAAACTATAGGAAATGAAATATAAAATAAAAGAATCAGAGCAATAACAAGAAGAGAAACCAGGAAAATCAGAACACAAGACTGGGAAAAATTTGTATCAAGATTAGACCATGACATAAATGGAGCTCAACTAAAGACCTATAAAATCATTAAAAAAAATGACTCAAGAAACAAAGGATAGTCTACAATTAGAAGGCCCCTCCCCCAAAAGAATGGACCAATCACTACACCCAGCTTCTAAACAATAATAATCAAACTGAAATAAAACAAGTAAAAAATATGTCAAGAAACAAATGAAGAACCAATACAGTTTAATGATCTAAAGAAAATATTGGAAAAACTAAAAAATAGAAAATTTACACGAGAAGAATGAAATAAATTCAGAACTATACAAATACAGCTCTAAACCATTTCAATTACAATCAAATTCCTAAACAGAATATGGGAAGAAGGAAACATCCCACAAGAATGGAAGACAGTGATAGTCATAAACATTCAAAAAAGGAAACAGAAAGGATTGCAGAAACTACAGAAGAATATCCCTATTAAATAAGTGCCATAAAATATACCTAGATATAATTAAAAGTAAATTAACACCATGGGCCAAGGAAATTATTGGAGAAGAACAACATGCCTTTAGGAAAGGAAGATCCTGCACAGATCCCACATTTACTTTCAAATTATAGAAAAATGAATAAATTTAACCTGCCAACATATATGGCCTGCTTGGATTATGAGAAAGCATACAATCAAATTAACAGATCAAAATTAATTAATATACTGTGTGAATTGAAAGCTCCACCTCAAACCACCAAAGCAATTGCAAACATAATGGAAGAAAGCTATATTAAAATTAATAATTATATAACTGAAAAAATTAAAACCAATAGAGGTTTCATTCAAGGAAGTGGATTATCACCAATACTCTTCAATATATATATATATATATATATATATATATATATATATATATATATATGTGGCAAAAATTTCAAGAGAGTGGAAAAAAAAAAAAAAAATCATAGGAATTAAAATAGGATATAAAGAATCAACTAGCCTTTTGTATATTTTGCTGAAAATGAAGACAATTACAGAAAAATCAACACATATCGAATAAAACAACAGAACAGTATGACATGAAAATCTCAATAAATAAAACAAAATCAATAGCATTTCAAGGTAAAGAAATTAAAAGATGCAAATCCACAAAGTAAAAGAACAAGTGAACAAATTTAAATATGTAGGAAATTACATAAGGTCCAATGAAGAAATTGACATTGCATAAAAAAAGCAAAAATTCCTAACAGTCATTTGAACTTTGAACAGATGCTTCAGTAAACAGATGTCTAGAACAACCCAAATAGAACTATATAAAACAATAGCCAAA
Source organism: Typopeltis vanoorti (assembly GCF_054136105.1). Taxonomy (NCBI): domain Eukaryota; kingdom Metazoa; phylum Arthropoda; class Arachnida; order Uropygi; family Thelyphonidae; genus Typopeltis; species Typopeltis vanoorti. The sequence continues at coordinate 19,297,600 of NC_143573.1, forward strand.
CCTCTGAAATATGGTAGTGAAACATGAACTTGGAGAGAATGAGATAAAAGATAAGTAGAAGCTGCAGAAATGAAGTTCCTAAAACTGCTAATGGATACAAAAGAATAGACAAGATAAGAAATGAAGAAAACAATTATCCATAATTAACATAACAGAAGCCATCATAAACTATAGAAAGAACTGGAAAAAAACATGTAGAAAGAATGAATGAGGACAGATGGCCAAATATTGCCTGGAAATAATAAACCAAAGGGACACTGATCAAGAGGAAGACCCAGGAGTAAATGGGCACAAGATTTTTTAAACCCTTGAAAACGTTACAAGGCAAAGAATTGCCTAATACGAGAAACTAAGAAGAGTCTGCATAATAATTTAAATTTTTACTGTGGTACAAGTATGATTCTATATGGATACTCCACAGGTTTCATTATACAAGAAAAATTTTTAATTTGTCAAAATAGTATTAATGGATGCAAAATGACCAGTGAAGATTTTAGGAAATTTGTGTGAGCACCAGAAACTTCATACTACACTACCATTTTTTTTTTCCTTTTAAGTACTTATTTGCCAATCTGAAATGTGAATGAAATATTTTTCCCTAAATTTTCTATATAAAATCTAAGTGTTTTGGAGTTTGGGAAGGAAAAGATGGTGTGTGTGTGTTTTGACAAAACTGCAAAGCTGAACATCTCCAACAGTCTGAATATCACTGCAGCATCAGATATCTGTGCAAGTATTTGGCTGGTACTGCGATTTCCATCACCCACTCTGAGATCACACTGCTAACTAAAGATCTGCTGAAATGGCCTAATTTAAAACTATTGTGTTTTGTTTCCAGAATGGGGGGGAGAAGAGACATCTAATACACATACCATCCACAAAAAAAGTACAATAGGTTTATATTCTGTATGGATGGTATTAAAAAATTGTATGTATATATACACACTCAATACACTAGGGAATACTGACTCGTATGCTGATGATGCAAATCATGAATTAAGGAGTGATGCTAATGTCGAGTCATTTCAATAACTGTTGACTTGGATGAATCAGTAGAGTTGCTGTCTTAATAAGTGCATAGCATTGCAATCGGGAATACATTTTGATACATGGGAGGTGTTCTGCACTGATGGAATGTGTTTCAGAAAATGGATGAGATTCTGGAATGGACAACTGTTAACAGAAGTCTGAAGTTCAGAAGCACACTGCAAGTGTGGTAAGACTACACAGTTCACTGCTTCTGTGGTAAGGAGCACACTAACAAGTAGAGATAAAAAGGTAATTGTATACAGCATTGATCAGACCACGCATTGCCTGTTGCATAAAGATCCGGTCACCTCACTATCATGCAGAAACTCTACATAGGGTCTAGAAATTAATAGCTAGAGCAATATCAGTGGTTGGGAATGCTGGTTATAGGAAGGAGATATGAATAACAAGAGTAACATGTTTAATTATAAGCATAGGGATTTTGTAACAGAAGGGATTGAACATGAGTGTTAAATGAAATCCCAGGAAGGTATGTGAAAAGGGATGGCAGAAAAGAGTGAGGAATAACAGTAGCTGTTAATGTGATACCTCCAACAACAATTTCTGTTGATTTCACTGGAGGTTTGTTGGAAATAATATGTATACAAACACCATCTTGGAAAAAAGGATAGGGAAGGGATCATATTTTGAGTAAAACAGAGTGCTGTCCTAGTACACAGATCATGTAAGTGTCCTTTATCACTCATCTTCTATTCATATTCTCCATTAGTGAGTCAGGTATTTGGATCAATCTTTCCTCGTATCACCAGTGCACATACTGCTGAATAGGCCAAAACCTAACATTCCAGTTAATCCCAAAGATGGTGTTCTTAAGCCAATATCAGGATTCCGCAGAGATCTGTCAAGTTCTTCCATGTTATTTTCCTCGAACCATGTGATAACTGCAGTGTGACAATCCATTGTCACTTGAGGCATGACTTTATTCCATAATCTGCTAAAATGTAAAAATCATCATCCAGAAGTGTTGCATGTCTCTGGCATTCATCCTTCTAGAGACTGCAACTGCAAGAACAGAATCCATACAAAGAGAAGCAAGCAACTCTAGACTATCTCCAATACTAAAAATTTGACAGGATGAAGAATTCAGGCACAAGTTCTTTAGGCATCCATAACATCTACCTGATCAGAAAAGCATGTGACATGATTCATCACCTCATATCTTCTAATAATCTATAGACAATTCATAATATACTTAACCAGAAATTATATTCTTGTTTTAATCCTTATCCCAGCATAAGCAAACAAAGTTAGCATATGAAGTATCATAACAGATAGTCTACTAGAATATATAGACTTTTCATTTTCTATCAAAATAAGAACTTCCCCATGTTTTCTCTAATATCATGTAATTAAATATATGTTTTAATTAATTTAAATATCCCTCTAAAACAAGAATATAATTTCTTGCTAAGTATAACACACTTCATAACCAAATACAAAAACTTCCTACAATTCATGATATTCTTCACACCAGTGTAGTCTATTAATGTTGATTGGTATGGTCGATATTTGTATGCAATTGTTAAAATCTGTTAATTTTATTATTATCTTATTAAAATATGTTATCAAATCTTCAAATATATCTGTTTTCTGTGCCTTCGTAAAAACTATAGTTATCTCGTTTAAACCTTCCTTCTTAACCTTTACTATACTTCTGACTTGTGAGCTTTATATTATTTGCAGCCATATGTGCAAAACTTACAGAACAAAGAAATCGCCTCAGGCCAGATCCAATCTCTTTGTCTGACCCACTGGTGTTTATTCTCAACTGAATTTAGAAAATTTATTTAGTTTCTAGCTGCACCACCAAATTTGTGGGTGGGAGTTGAATCTCCCTCCGAAAATTCGCACACAGTAAACCACATGGAACTTTTCTCTCTTAAGTCTAAGTAAATCTAGCAACTTAAATTTTCTGTTATGCAGTCGTGACAATATCTACTTTAAGGTTCACAGATTTGAATTAATGAGTAGTGCATTGGAAATAGAAATCAGGCAAGTTATTTAAACAAGAAAATTTATTTAACATCAATGAAATGTACAATGGGTCAATTTTAAGCACTAAGTAAATTAGCTTCTATGCTTCAAATCACAACTAATGACGTTTACAATTTAGTTCTTTATCATAATCAATTCTAGTAAGACCACGTGTCTATAATTTTCTCTCATTAAACCACCTTCACAATCTTCTTATTTCTAGCTAAACAAAGGAAAGATCTTACTTTGAACAGATGTCTGGTCTTTTCTGAATGATCCCTGAAATCACTTCCTTCTATTACCATCTGACTTTGGTACTGCACTTGGATATCATCTCCGAGATTTTGTGAGATCTCCTCTCAATATTGGCGAACATTTGGATCTTGGCGGCATGAAAACTCTGCATCTAATTTCTTCTAAAACCGTTTATCTTAGTCACGTCACTTTCTCGGCATTTACTATTTGGAATGCAGGTCTCCGATGCCGATTAGAAATCATTTCCCAAGATGTTATCAAAACTCTGCTGCCGTAACATACGTCGTATCATTGTACTTCTCAACTCTGGGACCTCGTCAACTTCTGGTCAGAACCCCCCCCCCCCCCCCCCTCGTGACCTCAAAACTTCTCACTGATCCGGGAACGGGACCAGACGAACTCGAACTCCACAAACTGCTCTGTCAGGAACCAAACTAAATTGTCGCACTGAACTCCTTTCTCACCATCACAACTCTATTTATCTGGCTCCGATGACCTTGGGGTTCGCTTACATCATCGTCCCCCTGGGTATTACGATGTTCTGCACCCACCACCCTTCTCGGTCGTTGCGTTCAGGCAGGAAACCCCCGTGCACTGTTGATCTTCGAGGTTGCAGTTGCCCCAGGTCATTACTTAATATGACAATCCATCTGGAATTAGAATTACCAGTGACTAAGGTTTCTTTAGACATAATTTATCTTATACTTATTTTCCTTTGTTCTTTTACAAAACTTTTGAGATGACAATATTCAGTAATATACAAAACAATTATTTCTAAATAAAAAAATGAAAATTTCTCTATTAACCCACAAGTATTTTTAGTGAATTTTGAGTACCAGTAAAATTGGTATACAAGAGGTTTTTGAATAAAGTTCCTTGAATACACGATTTTACACAATTGCCCTTCCATAGGCTATGCATCTCTTTACATAAATTTGATTTTTCTGCACTACCCTTCCATGTATATTTTCATTCAATGTTAATTCATATTATCCTATGCATTTCTAGCTTGTATTGGGTGGGGGGGGGAGGCACACCTTAGCCAAGAAATTTTCAGAACAGCACAAAATGCTTTTACAGAGGCTTTTGGTGCACCACTCACTCCAAATATAGAAACTGGATGTAAAAGTCATGGATTTGGAATTTAGTGTTATGAATTGTAGAGGAAAAAGTAGTGTATCGAGCAAAAAAGGATAACAAGTTCACTATTGATGAAGACTAGATGAACATGAAGTGTGGACCACTAAAAGTTCAGAGGTATAAGTTGGCCCCAAAAAAAAAATCTGACCTGGGTATTATCAAAATGTAAGAGGGAGTGAAATGAAATCTCACTTCCTCTTACATTGATATGACAATAGCCTTCAAAATTGTGTTCTAATGCTGAGCATGTTTTTTTTGTTGTAAAAACAATAAAATTTTAATTAAAAAAAAATTCTTTATTAAAAATAAATTCAAATTCCATCAAAACTAATCTGCTAGGAGATATTTTACAATGCAGCCAAGATTTCTACATGCTTTTTTCTTTTTTTTTCATATAAGAAATATATTTATGCAAATATGCCTATCTTATGCTCACCTCATCAAGTTTCTGATATGTACCTCCAAGATGTGTTCAGATTACTATGACTGCATTAAATGATCAAGTTTACATTATTATTAATCTCCTATCAACAATTTTCCTCCAAATCAATCCAGGACTTGAGCACTCCAATCTTGTCGTTGGATATGACAATATATTGGAGTGCTCACAAGACCACTTAGGCCTTCGTCTTCCTCTTGGCATCAAACACCTCTTTTGCTAATCTTTCTTCACCCATTCTATTTAAGTGGCATATCACCTCAGATTAGCTCTACTGAAACATTCTTGAATGCTAACAATGTCAAGTTCCTTTCTAATATCTTCATTTTTAATATGATTCTGCCATTGATGCAATTGGTTCACTCCCCAATTTTTTTCAGAACCCTCATATCTGTGGTCTCTAGTCTTTGATAAAGTGCTTTATTTCTAACCCAACTCTCAAAGCCATAACTTAAGTGATTTAAACACTGTCTTGTATACTGCTAGTTTGGTGTTATGACTAACTTCTCTCTTATTCCATATAAATTTATTCAGCTCTTTATGCATCACACCAGCTTTGCTTATTCTATTGCCTATTTCCAGATTTAACCTGCCATCTTCACTAAAAACTGTGCCTAAATAGTTGAAATATTTTACTTGTTCTATAGGATTGCCATTCAGAATGCAGCTGAATTTTTCTATGTTCTGCCTATTTTCATAGTTTTGGTCTTTTTTTATTACTGTTCATGCCAAATTTGTTACAACTGTTTTCCTGGATCCTGGTTTTCTGAATGAATCCTGGAGACTTGACTAGATCTGTTTAGTAGCACAACATCATCTGCATCAAGCAAAGAGCTAAGTTTGACATCTCCAATTCTAATATCAGGCTTCATGCCACTTTCTTTCATGTGATCCATATAGATAATGAATAGGAGTGGAGATGATGTGCATCCTTGACTTATCCCTGATTTTACATCAAACCATCTTCCTGTATTCCTTCAATTTTAGCTGCTGACTGACAACTTAAATATAGACTATGTATTGCTCTATATAATGTACCATTAAACCTATATAATCAGTTTTGAAAAGCTTTTCTCTATGCAATTTGTCATATGCCTTTTCCAGATCTATAAAACTTAGTACAGATCCTTGTCATATTCCCACGATTTCTCAAAATCTGATCTTGACAACCTCTATTTAGCCTTTACCCAGCTTGTTCTTCTCCAAGTTTCTCTTCCACAATCCTTCTCATTTTTTCTCAATCTCTTTTCGAGTATGCTTGCATAAATCTTGCATGGAACTTATTAGAGAAATTGCTTTGCAATTTTCACATTCAGTTTTATTCCCTTTTTTAACAGATGGGTACTATGAGAGCTCTACTCCAATCATTGGGAATTCGGCCTTCTGACCAGGCCCTCTGAATTATGCAGTGTAGCCACTGCAAAACTTTTATACCTCCATACTTATGCATTTCTGGTTGAATATCATCTACTTCAGCTGTCTTTCCACATTAAGTTTTTGACGGCTTTTTCTACCTCAAGTATTTAGATGTACTCTTCTTTGCATTACACTTGAAAATTTTCTAATATGGTTCTGTCACTGCTTGATTCGTTTAAGTCTTTCAAAGTCACTGCTTTAGACATCTAGGTATCCTTATCTTTAGTTTTCATGCCACCATCATCTTTGATTCCATTTACAGTGTTCTTTCCTCTATTTCTAAGCTTCAATAGCAACCAAGCATTTTGTTAGCTTCCTGATATTTATTTTCTGTCTGCCTGGTTGGCTGAGTGGTTAGTGTATCCACTGTCCAGCCAAAAGGCTGCGGGTGCGAATCTTGCCATGGGCATGGATGTTAGCAATTGTCTGTGAAAATACTTTTTGTGGGCAATAGATGGCACTGGTGTAGACGATTCATTTTGCTGTAGTTGGTGGTTGAAACTGAGAGTTGGTGTCCTCCCTTGATGAGTCTGTAGACTCCTTGGAAGTCACATAATAATAATATTCTTACCAAAATCTTCCCATGACTTTTGTTTAGCTAATTTTACACACAGCTTAGCTCTCTTACAGTTTTCTCTCCATTCTTTTAGGGTATCTGCCAACTTATTTGCTAAGAACTTTTGGTGTGCTTTTTTCTTTTCCAGGACTGCTTATTCTGCCTTCCACAAATCCATCCAGGGTTTAAGAATTACACAAACTCCACAAATTACAAATTAGAGCATTGTAAACATTCAATAATTACAATGCTGAAAAGACAGAAGATAAAACAGTGAAACAATTTACATAGCAAGTTAAACTGATTAACCTAACTACTTAACCAGCCTATGGCAGATGAAATTTGTCAACTACCTTAACACTTCCTATCTTATTTCAATGCTCCACTTCACATCAATGTTTGGGTTGAGAAGTATACAAAATGTGGTTGGCAAGAAGGCTAAAAGTGCCACCAACTGATAACTGTTAGTAAGTTCACAGCATTCAGTTTCAAGATGTTGCTACTTTCGAATTCATGAAAAAGTATTTGCTTTACATAGCCATAAATAGCCATTGATTATATAAACAAGATACTTGAATTTAATGGGTACAAATAAGTTGTTTTTGAATTATCTTCAATTTTATAAACAGACTCCTTCCTTATTTTAAGACCATGCAATATGTGCAAAGAGAATGATTAGGTGCTATATGTGTGGGTGTGTATATCAAACAAAATCAAATTTTTTGTGTGTTAAATTATATGCTTCCACTCTGGTAAACACTATAATGTGACAACAAAAGGATTTATTTATCTTTCTATAATATTACATAAGTGTCAAACAACCTGCCATCTTATGGCATTCTAAATACAACTTGAAGTTCAGAATCTTAGGGGGGGGGGGAAAGGACTTGACAAATTTCACTCAGTAGATATTAAGCAATTACAATAAACCTTTTGAATTATATTGTATTTAGTTAAAACAAGTTAAGACTTAACTCTCAAGACAATAAACTATACAAAAAAATAAAATAAATAAAATTAAATAAAGATAGGTGCAAAAGTAAGACAATATTAAGTTATTACTCAGCATCTGATTAGGACTGCATTTTTGTCAACATTTAAAAATGAACTATGATTCACTGGACAAATGAAAATAACAGCAGACAGCTTCTTTTTTTTTTTTTCTTTTTTTAAGTGTACCAAAATTATCTGAAAATGAGACTTCTTTGATCACTCCATACATTTTCAAGTATATCTTACAATAACATACTGCTTCAGTAAACTTTTGACAGAGTTTACAAGGTTAATTCTTAAACAGATGATTAGCATCGATATACAGTTCTTTTACTTAACCAACCTTAAAAGATACTGCAGTATTAGCCATGATTTATAAAAGTGCTTGATAATGAGAAAACCTTTAGAAGTTGCTATCATTATGCAAATCACCAGAAGCCTTAAAGATTAATTAGCTTTAATTGAACTTCATAGCTTCTAATAATATGTGAAAAATTACACGATTTATAAATAGCAACAAACAATATCTGCAAGCCAACATTCCATATTAGAAAAATGAAGACAATACTAACAGTAAAGCTCTTCAGGCACCAACCTGTGAAATAATTATTATAATATAAATTTATTTTGATTTATGGTTTTTTATTAACAATCATATAGCAATATAATCCCAAGGTAACAACTACTCAGATCTGAGGTACTGCTATTCAACTATTAGAGCAAACCAATAATAAAGGTAAACATGAAAAATATATAACAAATATAATTAAACTTTTTTTTTAATGAAAATTTTGTTCCTGGTATTCCTTGTATGAAATCTCTCATTCAAAAATTAATCATATCAATAAACGTTTAAAACTTAAGTTAGCACTTTAAAAGGGAGAAGTACTAGAAATACTATTACATGACACTTCCAAGGAGTCCAAAGACTGATCGAGGGAGGGCACCTATTCCACAAATGATATAACTTTGAGATGAAATTTAAACTGTAAGAAGATACTCTGACAAATATTAAGACATTGTTTATTTAATTACTACATATAATAATTCAGCCAAAAATATAACAAAACATTCATGAACCTGAGTAATCATGTGTCCCATTTTTAACCATCATGCCATAATTCTCTTTGTCCCCTTAGGAAGGGCTCTAGCACATGTAGTATAGTGTCTAACTCAAACATTAACAATTACAGTCTGCTTTAATATGTATATTTTATATATTTATGTTTGCTGCACAAAGCTGGGATCTATAAGCAGTAGTGAAGATGACATTTAAGAGTAAAGCTACTGAAATTATAAAGCCAATGTGACAGTCAACCATGATCACTAATCTGGAGATAAAAATTATTCCTTACCTTAGAAGGCGTGATGTCTAAACTATGATGCTCAGGTTTAGATGGGAATATAGTGAAGTATTGAAAGATATTATAATGAGGACATAATTAGAATCTTATGAAAATAAGAAAATGCAACGTAAGATTTTGCAGAAGAGATGTGGTAGGAGTTTTCATATGATGACAGGAAAGGCAAAAATAAGAATCCATTCCTGGAATTTCATGTAATAGCATGGTCAGCATGAAATTTATAAAGACTTTTTTTTTTTTTTGGTGAATAGTGAACTGCTGTAATGCACTGAATAAAGTGCACTACTGAATTTCACTAAGATTCATGCAATGTTGTTATTATTCAGGTACCTCCAAGTCTTCAGAACACACAGTAAGAAGCTTTAGAAATGTTATTCAATGTTCATTTTGAGATCTGGAGAAAATTTTTCATAGCTTTAATTTTGAAAACTAAAAAATAAGCTATTACCATGAATGCTGATATTCATCAGGAGTTAATATTAAACTTAATCGCTGTTAAATTTAGCATTATGCATGAAAACAAGGACCAATTCACTGTATTAACCCAATACAGCAAATCACCTCTAGTGTTGAAAGTTCATTATGTTGTCATGAAAACTAACATTCTACACCCCCCCAGTAATACACAAAACAAATATAAATATCCTCACCATATCTTTTACAATATGAATAGTGTGCTATATTTCTCTTGCAAAAGAGATCTCAGTTCACATTCCCTTATCCTCAGTAATGTACAAATCACCAGACAAAATCAGATCTTTCTGCTTTGACTAATATTTACCTCCAGTCTCTCCCAGTACAAACACATCACAATAGCGTCCTCAGTATCCAAAAAGCATTCAAGATGCTATTTTAAGCTCTACACTATAACTAATCTGCTCATGTTTGGGGTGAAGCACCCAAAACTTCTCTAAAAAATTTTTGATGCTATTCAGAGAGCAATTTGGCTCATAGATGATCCCTCTCTTAAAAATTCAATTCAACCGCCATCTCACCGATGTAATGTCTCAAGCTCTGTGTTTTGCTACAAGTACTTCAATGGTCATTGCTCACTGAACTGGCAACCATCATTCCTCCATTTTCTGTTGCACCTGTTAATACAAGAGCAACATCAGCTTCCCAGCACTTTTTTACTCCAACTGCAAACACACCAAACCTGCTTTTCATCTTCCTCTTATTCCATCTACCCTTGTCCTCTGGAACAGCCTTCAGCAAAAAGTAATTCCAAACTACAACCTGCAACTGCAAAATAATTATATGAGAAGGCAGTAAATTTGTACAGGGTAAATAAGTGGATGTGCTAGCTACTAGTACATCCACTTTTTTTTAACCCTCCACAAGAGGTCACAAACCCTGCAGCACACAATTGCACACTTGTGAGCAAGTGGTCAAGGTAAAAGAAAGAACACGTTGATGTGATTTTTGAACAGATGAAGGTTAGGTTAAAACAATATGAAGAAGGGCGTTTCAAAGAGTGGACTGAAATGGAATAAATGAGAAGGATAAAAATCTGGCTTGGTAAGCTCAAAGCTGAATGGGGAACGCAGTAAAAAATATGTAAAAAGTCAGTTTTACATCTTAGAGTGAAATGGAGGAATGAAATAAAAATACCCATACAAAACAGGCAGAATCAGAACATTATAAAAAGGTATATCCATTTCTGGATAGCATGAAACATTTTTGGATGGTGTTTAATGCACTGAATGCACCCCTAAAGCATGAAAACATTTCTTCTGAGGCTGATTTATACAACATTCAGAGATATCCCACTTAAGAAAAGAAAAATCTTAAAGCTAGGATTATCAAGCATTACAATGGTTTCTTAATTGGAGAACAATATGTACTATCATCAGAAAAACTAAGGATAAGAGTTGAGGTTAGAGATTGTTTATGTATGAGGAAAGTAATCTGAGAGAGAAAAAAAAGTTATCAGTTTATTCCAGCTCTGGTGAGGAAATATGAAAAGAGAAAACCATCCATTGATCTTGACATATAATGAATGACCAACAAAGAAACAGCAATCAAGCTGCAAAGAATGGCTGGCTAGCAGTAAGACTGCAGTTTTGCAGAGACCTCTGTAGCAGGCTATTAAGTGGCCTGGACATATCCAGAGTAACCAGTTTCTTTAAACCTTTCCAAATGTAAACAAAGTGTGCTAGGATATCAGCCCTAATAGCAGAATCCATAGTGATGATCAAAATTTCATCGCAGTTACCCCTCAATGAATGAAAGCATGACTTCTTTCTTTTTTTTTTTTTTTAATACAGTTGCTTCTGTATATTTTTCTCATAATAATTTTAACAAGAGATCTCAGCTGTAGGTTAATATTCAGAAATATTCTTGCTTCCATCACAAACTAGCCTAATAGGTGATATAAGTTAGATACTAACTCCTGTTGTTGAAAATGTTAATTAGAGTAATTAAAACAGAGTTAATTAAAAGTGTTGTAAATTTCAGCAGAAATATTCTAAATCTTTGCATACTTCTCTAAAGTTACTGTGTGTGTGTGTGTGCGTGCATGCGCATGAACACACAAACACACACACACATTGTAATGAAAAGTATTCCATCCCCTCTATAAATTTCAACTCACCAAAATTAAAGACACTTGACTTTTAGAGGTGGTTTCTATTCGAGGGATATAGCAAAGAATGCAAAATGAATAGGAGAAAAATATTTTAAGGTTTTAACCAAAATACAAAAATAATTTTTCCTATCTATTAATCCAACTGAAAAGTCATTAGTAATGCAGTACAAAGTATCCAATTAAATTACATTTTCACCTAAAAATAAACAGGTATTTAGTCTCAGTTCTTACAAATGATAATCTGCAATTCACTTCTGTTCTCAATTCATAATGGACAGAACATTTATTCGACTGTTCATTCACTAATATGATACAAAATATATTTAAGCCAGATTGTTCACTTTAATCCCATTAAATGTCAACATGCTGATTTTGGTTTGTGACTAATGAAGCAAATGAAGGATAAAATTTTCTATTTGCATTCAATGCAATTTTGAGTGGAAATAAGTATTTTGCATGTAACATACACAGGAATTGTAATTCACTCCTCTTTTGCATATAATTTCTTTATACAATCAAAAAATATATATTTTATACAGAGAAACATTAGCAGAACTTCAACTTCACACAGTGACATAAAACTGTGTACATTGGTTTTAGATTGCTGAGAAATGAAAATTAAAAATAACCACACACTTGACATTACATCTGGTACTTTTCTGTATTGGGGGATATAATTTGAAGCCATATTATATCTCCCAAAAGGTAAAAATTTGGTCTAACGCTTCTGCTAACTACACCCTTGCAAGTATGTGATTAAGGGAGAGGAGGGGGGGTACTGCATTTTTTACTTGAACAAGTAAATATGTTGCCAGAGAAGCAGTTGCATGTGCTTTATCAGTGAATAATTGAGGAGATATGTGACAGACATGCAATATTAATTGGTGTAGATGCCTTCCATAATGAGTCTTTGGGCTCCATGGAGATGCCCATGTAATAATCTGGGAAAAAATGAAATTTAAGATATAAGATTTAATAAGTAAAAGATTCCTTTATATTTAAAGAACATTTAATAAGTGGAATAACGATTAAGTATTAAAAACGTTTTCGTAACTACTAAACTGAATTATGAAATATGCTGCAGATCAGAATGTATGTATTCAAATATATCAGATGCCCCAAAACTTTTTAAGTTCTTTTTTGGAGTAAAAACTATAATGAGAAAAAATCTAGCTAAGAATTTCTCAAAATATCAACAGGGTTAAATGAAAATTTATCAATCCACAACAGTTTTGAAAAAATTTTCCTACTCAATCACAGTGAAGAACTCAAAATAACTCATGAATTATGATGTAATGGCTACCTGGACTTTGTAAAACTGTACATAAGCAAGGTGCTGTTCAATAATTTTCAAAATGAATTACTACTGAAGCAAAAGATGAAACTGTAGTTTCAGTGTGATGAGATCTGTTAATGCAATAAATACCTGAAATTATATTTGTCGGTAAAATAAATTTTTACATCAAATAACTGATTCGAATGAGTTGATGGCAAGAATTTTTTTTTTCTTTTAAGAAGCATTTAAAGTTTGTGAATATTAAAAAATTTCACAAAAATTACTAGTTACCAAATATATATACTCAAACTGTGTAATATTTTTGTAGTAGGCAGTTCTTAAAGAGTAGGGTTCAAGTCAAGTATTAATTATAACAATATTTCTGTAAAAACATCTGTGATAATCTGGAACTATAATCTGTACGTAGGCAGTAATCTTTCTTCAATTGCAATTATAACCAATAAATTTACAAGACACCAGGAAGGGAAAGATTAATGATAGGAATTTTTTTTTTTTTTTAAATCAACACACAAAAAAATTAGAACCCCATTCATGATGCACTTTGGTCTTCTGTTCGAAACTGACATAGTTCTTCACAATTTATTTATTAGTGTTAATATAACTTTATGCAACTTATTAAAAAAAAAATGAAAGGTACGGATAGTAACATGGAATTATGCTATTATTTTTCCATATTAAAAGAATCATCTATGGACAAAGAGTTGGTAAAGCAACAAGACTAGAATTTTTAAGTGTGGTTTCAGCCAAATGAGAGTCACCTGGTTCAGTATAAAAGCTGAAGAATTTGTTTGGAAATAATAAACCAAAATATAAAATACATAAAGTGGTAGATTCAATAGACAAAAAAAAAATAAATAAATAAATCCCTACTTTTGTACCTATATCAATTATGGTTTCATACATTCATCTTTTAGGTATCAATGCCAAGCAGAAATGCCTTCCAATTTGAATCGTGAATAGACAATTTCTGGTATGTTGATCTTGATATCTAAGTTTCCCTTTGCCTCCTGCACTGATTTGCATAACTATGTTTCTGTTTTTATATCTTCTAGTTGTAAAACCAATGTGTTTAAAACTTTTTTTTTATTTTACAAAATATGTATAAAAAAGTAAATAAAGGCAAACTGAAAGGTGTACACTTATTGCCACTGGGAAAGAAAAAAAAAGTATGAATCTATGAAATTCTAACAAGAAAAATACATGAAAAGAATCAAAGATTAATATATATTAAAAAAAAAAAAACTTTCTAACATAGTTTTCACACAATATATGCATTCATTTTAATTATGGCAACCTCGCAAAGAATCTTGAAATATTTACCCAACTAATAAAGTTATAAACATTTTTCCACTGCTAGTCTTTCCAATATTTTCCTATAATCCGTTTCAAGATCTTTATACAAACGTTCTAACTGATCGATTCTTTGTTCTCGACTAGTACAATGAAGTGCTGCTTTTAATTCTTCTGCAGTTAAAGTCTTCTGAAGTTTTTTTAAGTCCAGTCTCTGTCGCTGAAATGGGGAATTAAGTCTATTTTTGACATCTAATCGATATCGTCTATATTCTTCTTTGTCCAACATATTAGTCACGTTTAGTCTTAAAATTTCATATATTCGCCTTGCTTGTTTCTTTCCTAACTTGAGAACCGTTTGTGCTTCGAGTTGCATCTCATCGGTGAAACCTTTTTTCAATTTTTCTGGCTTAAAACTCTGAAGCCTTAAGCAGTTTCTAGCATCGACAAAATCCCTAAGCCTAATAAAGTTTTCAGAAGGATCCTCCACAGTAATATCTATCACATCACGATCGCGAATATACCAGTTGTATATAGCTTGAAGCATTTCTGCTCCTAAGCCTCTCCTCTGAAATGGTGGTAAAATAAGCATCTGACTAATTCTCGGTCTTACCTTCGTTGGATACGCGTAATACCGATACACCGTTGTATACCCAATAAAATAATAACGAGGTTCGCCACCACGCATGGTTTTTTCATACATGGTAAAAAATTCCCAACGATCATCATCAATATCTATATAAGAAGCGGCATCAATGTACCACAATACAAATGTCTGAATCCTTTCATGATAGTCTTGAAAGCCGGGATAAGAAATATCTGCTCGATATATCTCATACGTGGCAGCACAATTTATTTCATCTTCCACCTCGCATGTATGTAATAACTCGCCATAAGGACTGAAATTTTCATCTTTCGCCAGGCATGCTGGAAAATCATTGATATTGGTAATAAAGCCTGGCTGAAGTTTTTCTCCTATTTTCTTCAAGACGTCGTCTGGCTCTACGCCTTCACTACGTCGAGGATTCACTCTTTCACTGTAAGTCATTCCTAAATAGGTAGATAGGCGTGCAGCAGTATAATAAAGCTTAACTTTAAGCCCTACATACCCAAAAATGCTTTCGCCATCGCCAAATAGCTGGTGTGTAAATTCTGGATGAAATGAAATTTCGTCATTTTCCAAGTCACCTGCTTCTCTTATTAACTTTAATTCAATTGCAGAATTAGCACTACACACATATGTATGAAGAGAACAATGTGAAAGAGACCTTCCCGCCATTTTGTAGCTAATTACGAAAATCGAACTTTCTTACAAGTCTTATTATACGTACCACGACTAAAGAACGGCAACCCTGTCTCGAATTGTCCTTGCAAAATTAGCACCGCGATGTATTTAGGAAACCCTACTATAAACCAGTGTAATTTAATATTTATCCTCATAAGCGATAAACCAAACACTATGACAATTCGAACAAACTTACTCACATAAAATTATTTCTTCTTTATTACTACAGTATATTTTAAAAATAAAAAGCGCCCTCTGTGAAATGAAAACGAAGATGAATATTAAATTAAGGGGATAAAATCGAGGATTATTATGTTATCATTTCAAAAAAGGCTAACACTAACTATCCATAATTTTGATAACAAGGGAGCAAATTAATATTTAAAGTATTATGGAGCTTAAATGACTAAATCATGAGTCGCTCTGATATTCATACCTTAATAAAGCAAACAAACAAAAAATTACTCAAACGTTTTCATACGAACCGAATATATATTATTATTATTTTTACATCAACTCTCCTGGAGTCAAAGACACTGTGAGAGAGAGAGAGATCTATACCATTAACAGTTATACAGGTTATTCCTATGTGAATCAACCATATTCACATAGGAAAGCATGACCGGAAACACCACCCGAAAGTGATAGGTGGCGCTGTTCGCCAGCGCTCCAGGTGAGCAATTGGGCCTTCGTCATTCAAGCTTTCGACGTCGTACGAAAAACATGTGTCGTTTTACGAAAGCTGAGATGGCAGACAAGGACCTCGTTTACCATATTATGTATCCAACTACTATTGAACTGTTCAGTTATGCCTAATAAAGTTTTTTACACTACTTACTGCCTTGTGTGCGACGGGAGGAATCTTTATCTGGATGATTTCAATCGAAGGTGAGTTAGCCGATCTCATATGGAGGTAGCAGGGTGTTTTCTCCCAAAAACTCGGGTTTTTCATCCCGCATATTCAGAACACACGTAATTTACAGACAAAAAATACTAGTTGTGGTAATGGTGGAGGTGGGCGGTAGATGGCGTTGATAGAGATGATTCGTAGTAGAGGTTCGGTGTAGTGGTTGAGACAGTTGTAGGTGTCCTCCCGCGATGAGTCTTCGGACTCCTCGGAGGTGTCACGAATAATAATAATAATAATAATTGTGTTATTTCTGCATCTTTGTGTCCCTGTTAGTACCTTCCTGTGGCGTTTCCGGTCATGCTTTCCTATGTGAATATGGTTGATTTTGATATTCTCTACCTCCCCTCGAAGTTTGTGCGTGGAACTTTGAACTACCTGTATATAAAAAAATATACATTTTATTCAATTACAATGTGAAATTGGTATACATATATTACAAAAGACCACAGACTTACGAAAAATCTCTCCTGCCTGTAACTTATCTATCACGTTAAAACTTAAACTCATTCACACGTTAGAATACACAACATACTCAGGCAATGCATTCTACTTACCCACCGACCACTCTCCACGTAATAAAAAAAAAAAAATACTTTTCACCACTTTCAGATCGTTATGATTTATGTCAGGGGTATTCAACCAGTCGATCGCGGAGCGATTTTTGGTCTATCTCTTGTGTATTCCTCCTTACTTACAAATTTAATTAAAACTGAAAACATAATATTTTATTTATCATTATTTTGTATTTTTTTTAATTCGCTTCAAATGTATTCCTATTGTTTATTTATTTTTCGTTAAAATTGTCAAAGCAGTAGTTTTCTTATAAGTCCAGGTAAATGAATTAATTTGGATAAGTGGAAATCAAACAGCGAGCCGAGTGAACACGATTATAAGCAAAGTGTAAAAACTCGATTGTAACTTAAATATTAAATATTCCAAAGCACGTTAGATCGATTTTTTACTTAGGTTAAGTCAAATGTGAATATTGTAAAAAAATAAACTTTGTTTGTCTCGGTATAGTTTGTATTAGATGTTTTTGTAAATAACTCTTTTGAAGCTAACTGTATATACTGCTTTAATAAGAATCTGTTAGAGTGTTAAAAACAAATGTAGTGTTTTTGTCGCCGAAGCTGTACATGGCGGCATTAGAAAGATTGTTATTGAAACTTTCTAAAACTTGTATGTATCAGAAACGTTTGCAGGCTCTAAGCGTAAACATCTCCGAAGTCAGTCAGAAAGAGTTCAAACAACTTTCCGATGGCCGGCAACTCACAATCAAAAGAAAGCGGAAGAGAACAAAAGGCCTGCCGAACTTGAAACTTAAGACTCATACCGATTCTTTGGGGGTTGCCAACTTCATGCGAGGTCTCAGAGGAGGCCTAATAAAAAGGGACAGAAACAAGCAGAAGGGTTCCCGGTTTCCAGAATTGCTGTCAGAGAGAAGGCCGCCTGGTCCAGAGTTGCCGTCAGAGAAACTGCCCGGATCCACGTTGTTTGAGAGAGGAGTTTCCCGCTTCCAGAAAGGAGCTTCTCGGTTCGTGACGTCGCTAGAGAGAGACTACTTCTAGGCAGCAAACAAGATTTCAAATTGCCGAAAGAAAGAGTTCCAATTGCCATAGGAAAGTTTCCAGGCCAGGTTAATGTCAGACATTCACCAGTGTGTTGCGTTTTCATTACAATTTGATGAATCAAACGACTTCACTGAAGATTATTCAAGTAAAGAAGAACTTTTGAAAATTATACCATTATTGGGAAGGACTAGGGGAGAAGTCATTTTTTCGGCATTTGATGAATTTGTGAAACAACACAAACTTCCGCTTTTTAAACTTGTATCTATTACTACTGATGGTGCTCCTGCAATGATAGAAAATAAATCAGGCATCATTTCATTATGTAAATACGATGACAAATATGCAGATTTTTTAACGTACCACTGTATTATTCACCAACAAGTACTGTGTAGTAAAAGATTAAACACAAAAGATGTTTTGGATATTACATTTAAAATAGTAAATTCTGTTCCTGTTACAGCCCTACAACGGCGGTTATTTAAATTACAGGCAGATGATGATGGGGAACTTGTTTTCTACAATAATGTTCACTGGCTCAGCCGAAGTCAATTTTTAGAAAGATTTCTTGTATTAGTTAACGATATAAAATTTTTTTCTTGATGAAAAAGGAGATATTTATCCACAATTGAGTGATAAAAGATGGTTGTTACACTTATCATTTTTAGTAGATTTCTGTACGAAATTAAGCAATTTAAATTTAGAGTTACAAGGTAGAAATAAAAATTTAATTGACATGTTAAGTTCAATAAAAACTTTCCAACAATACTTACTTTTATTAAAGAAAAATATAAATGACCGCGAATTTAGACATCTCCCATATTTACTAAACTTTTTTGTACAAAATCAAGAAATGCTTCGCTATGATTTAAAAGAATTTATTCGTGAAATTGAATTAGTTGAGGAAGAAATAAATTCAAGATTTAAAGATTTTAATAAAACTGAAATGATTGTATCTTTTATAAATAATCCATTTTTGAAATGGATTATTTATAAAAAAAAAATTATTTTATAAATAAAAAACTTTCTACTTCAGCTTGATATAAACCAAGCTGAAGTAGAACTTGAGATAATAAACATTCAGAATAGTTTACATTTAAAAATCAATTAAGAAACCACGTCCGCGCAGTTAGTGTAGTGGCTTTACGCTTCGCAACCATATGCCTGGGGAAGGAATGTCCTGGGTTCGATTCCCATCACCGACGTAAGTAGCTTAAGGATCTTCCACAGCCATAGCCAAGTTAGCCGGTTTTGGGCGTAGACATCAGGGTTTTCTTCCCGAGTTTAAATGGGGTTTTTCATCCCGCAAGTAGGCAAACTGGCTCAGTGAACACATACGGATCTACAGCCATAAAATACTTAACCTCCCATGAGGGAGCTCAACTCGCCCCCAATAGGGACGGGGGAGAAAAGTGAGGAAACTCCATATGAATAAATAAATAAATTAAGAAACCAAATTACAAATGATCATTTGGATGATTGTCAGCGATTGGCCACTTCTTCATATCAACTTAATTATGAATATATTGCGAGGTCCAAACAATGCCAAATTTCACATTAACTTTTTTTTTTTTAATCAATCAGCATTTCGTGTAACTTGTGAGTTTGTAATCAATCTGTTGTTTTTTTCTAACTTTGGTTTTCCAAAATAGTGAAATAAATATTTAATTCCAATATATATGTGTAGCTCAGTGGATGTGGCGTTTGCATATCACGGCGCTTGGCCGCACGAAGGAAGACTTGGTTTCGAGTCTAGTCGGCGACTAGAGGAAATTTTTCTAAGCCTTTTTTCGACCGGTTCCCGAGTTAGTCGATCTCTGGCACGGCACGGGCAAGCGGGTATTTCCTCCTGGAAACTCGGGTTTTTCGTCCTGTAAACTCAAGAAAATCGACCGTAGAACCCACATTATTTCAGACATTAAATATATTGTGTTAGAGTTATTTGAGCAGTGTCGCTCACATAAATTGTATGCTTGCAAGCGTTATTTCTGTGAGATACTAAACTTTTATTATTCGTGCGTGTTCGTGGCGAGGGTGAAATATTTTTTGTAAATCTTATTCTAAAAAAACTTCAATGCACATGTTGGAAAAGATGATCAGACATGGAGGGATGTGGTTGGGAGGAACGGAACCCCTGACCTTAACGCGAATAGGTTGAAATTATTGGACTTCTGCTGTATTAACAGCTTGTCCACAATGAATACCTTCTTCCATTTTGTTTGCGGTAAGCTGAGACATGAAAAGCTGCTGCTGAGGCAGTAAAGACAGGAAACAGAAGGCTTAGGAATCCTTTGTTGAAAAATTAGCCTAATCCTATGCAAATGCAAACAAAGTATTCTGGCAGACCATCCGCCGCCTTCGAGGGAAGAAATCGTGCACAGAAAGGGCAATTAAGGCCTCTGATGGTGCACTTTTAACAACTGAGAACGATATCCTCCACAGATGAAGGGAATACTTTGAGAGCTTTCTTATCCCGGGTGGCCCAGCAGTTGTGGACATCCAAGAAGTGCAGATCGGGGCAATGACTAGTCTCACAGCAGAAGAGGTCCATTTAGCAATAAAATCGCTAAAATCGGGCGAGGCTGCTGGTGATGATGAAATTCGGCCCGAAATGCTAAAAGCCTTAAATCGAGACGGTGTTCTCTGGTTGACTCGAGTGTGTCAGGCTGCTTTGATATCCGGGCGAGCACCAAAGCAATGGCAGACAGGCATAATAATAATGCCAGTCTTCAAGAAGGGAGACCAGAAGGATTTCAGTAACTATCGTGACATCTCTCTGCTCAGCCTGCCTGGGAAAGTGTATGCTAGGTGCTTGGAATGACGGTGCAGGAGCATAGTTTAGTCAAAGTTCCAGGGAAAACAATGTGGATTTCGTCCTGGTAGAAGCACAACTGACCAAATCTTCACTTTAAGGCAAGTCTTTGAGAAATCTTGGTACTATGCCAAGAATGTGTGCACATGTTTTGTGGACTTGGAGAAGGCATATGACTGGGTTCCTCGGGATAAAATTTGGCGAGTAGTACAGGAGTATGGAGTGGATGGCAAACTGTTAGTTGCCATCAAGTCCCTGTATGAATGCCCAGAGTTTTGTGTCAGGGTAAACAGCACAAAAGTCTGAACCTTTCACAGTCTCCGTTGGCCTCCACCAAGGGTGTGTTCTGTCACCCCTCCTTTTCATATTCATGGACTGGATGGAGAGGCACAGCCGAGGCAGTGAGTGTGTCAAAATTGGAAGTTGTAGCATTGGACGTCTGCTTTTTGCAGATGACCTAGTTCTGCTTAGCTCTTCCACAGATGATCTCCAGTGGATCCTGGATAGGTTCGTAGGTGTTTGTGCAGACGCCGGAATGAAGATCAGCGTGGCCAAAACTGAAATATTTGTGGTCTCAAGACAACCATCCCAGTTCATCTACATGTAAATGGACTCCCAATGAGACAGGTGGAGAAGTTTAAATACGTTGGGTCCATATTCACGAGTGATAGAAAGTGAGGTGAGAGAGCTAGATACTCGAATTGGCTTAGGCAAGCTCAATATTGCGGGAGCTTGGCCGTTCGGTAGTATTGAAGTGGGAGTTAAGCCAAATGGCAAAGCTGGCTGTCTTCAATACAGTCTATGTCCCCATCCTCACCTATGATAATGAGCGTTGGGTAATGACCGAAAGAATGCGGACACGAATCCAAGCGGCTGAAATGAGGTTCCTTCGAGGGGTTGCGGGGCTGACAATACTCGACAGGGTCAGAAGCTCTGCAATTCGGTAAACCCTCAATACTCAACTGCTGCTTCTCCGTGTTGAGAGATCATAGTTATGTTGGTATGGGCACCTGGTCAGAATGCCACAAGAGAAGCTCCCTCAGCAGGCCCTCTTTGCCAAGCCAGAGGGTAGGAGGCGACGTGGAAGGCCAAGGACTCGCTGGATAGATTATATCCAAAACCTTGGGTGGACACGTTTGGGAATCCCACCAGAACACCTGAGCTTGGTGGCAGAGGATCGTGACCATTGGAACTTCCTCTTGCAGCTGTTTCGCCCACAACCCAATTAGAAAGGGTGTGCCTTGAAGATGTATGTATGTATTTCGTATATGCAGTACCCCTACTTAAAATTTTCACCGGGCACCACTGGTAACAATCCATCATCTATGAACTACTTTCGTTGGGGCAAGTAGTTTACGCATGATTTACATCGAATTGTTCAGCGAACATTACGATCTTTACTTATCTTAGCCGTTTGATAGGTAACTATGAGTCAGTTAAATGACTGAAATCTTCAGATATTATGGTTAGTTTTGATATCATATTCTTCTTCACGAATGTTCCAACGAAACAACAGATCTTCTAGCCCAAGAGTTTCCAGAAGACATATCACATCAGGGTAATTTGAATGGAAAGAACAACCATACCAAAACGAGGATGAATCTGCTATGGATTCACCACTATCACTAAACTATCAAATTTTTCTCTGGAATATCTCGAATTAAGAATATTTGTTTTGTCCTAAACCTATCTAGTTGGCTATGGTACATGGATTATATATTTGCAGTATGAAATCACGCAGAGCCAAACTCCATTTATTTTTACAAAAAAATCAACAATCCCCGATAGTTTTCTTTCTTGGCGTTCATATCGAACGTAACCTTGATATATCGCTTTCTACTAACTTCTACCGAAATTAGACCTTCACAGAATGCGATATTTATAATACATCAGAACCGCCCATCTCAGAAATATGGTATCATATAATCCTTGGTGACCAAAACACAAAGAATTTTTCCATCCGAAGGGCTGATCAAACAGGAATTGGAAACCTTTAAACAAAATATCTCTACTAAATGGATTAATAATTCAACCCAAGAACAATATCAAGAATAATAAACACCACTCTAAGACAACATCCAAGAGAACTTCGCAGGACTACCATACTACCATTACATCGAATGCTTCTCTGAACGAGTTGCAAAGATTATCAAAAAATAGCTTCCTTCAAACCTATTAAGGAAATTCATAATCAGTTACCCTCCCGAAAAGACAAACTCTCAACAATAAAGGTGTCTACGGTATACCAAGTAAGTTATGTGTCCGTGAAATCTGTCATACCTTGGACAAACAGGGAGATCAGTCTACAAACGTATTTCTGGACATCAATACCACATCTCTTCAAAAGTCAGAAATCCGCTGTGCTCTGCTTGGAATTGAAAATGCAAACCATAGGATTCAGTGTGGAAAGAAGAAATCTTCACAGAGCTCTATGTACATATATGAAGGGATATTCCAATAAAGTATTGAAGCTGTACTTCACAGACCACTCCTTAATCGTAACGATTGCTTTGATCTCTCAAAAGTTTGGGAAATTGTTATACTCAGTTGTGATAAATAGATCATATCAAAATATTTAATTTCAGCACAATAGTTTTAACAAACGCATAACTACTTCTACAAAGAGATTCAAATTTGGCACATGCACTGTACTGTTTTATTGTTCAAATTCCTTACCATAGTCGCTCTCAATGATGATGTCTTATGATACTGAAGATGAAATATTTGTAAAATAAATATATTTTACTGTGGCACACATGTGAATGTTTAATTATGGAAACTTTGTACATCTCATTGTACATGAGAGTTCATAGAGGAACATTGGTAACTGTCCATCACGCTTGAGCTGGCGCAAGTAATTCACGCATGGTGGATGTTGGCGTATTTTCGTCAAACTGTTTAGGAAACATTTCCATCCTACTTATCTTAGCCATTTGATAGGTAGAGGCGGGTCAGCTAAATAGCCACAATATGAAATGGTGGGTATTAAACTTTGATTGCGGAGCGTCAATGGCAAGAACATCACATAATGAAATGGTCTCCAATGAGTCTGATCCAAAGATTTACATGAAATCGTTATTGCGGCAGGAACTGATTTCATGCGGATCAGAAGCATGTTGTGAAAATTCACTATTTCATCACAAGGGAATTCAGATTCATTCATAAGCAGCACACCACGGTGAAGACCAGGCTCGGTACGACCTAATAGAAGCAATGGAATAAAGATAACTTCAGGCGAAAAATCGCTGGTCAGAGTGGTTCTACCTGTTGGAGGCATTATGGGTACAGTTCCTCCTGATTAGAGATAGTGGAATAGTCATAAAATGTTAAGCCGTCACCGTTGCTATATCTCTCTAGGCAGGCGTGTTCAGGACTATGTTTATGTTATGATTTTGTCATTAGAATGCGGTAGACAAGTACTCAATGTTTGGTCAGACAGTTTATAAATACTACATATATTAGAATTCTCTATTCTCAAATATCCATGTCACTGAAATGGATGAGCATCTATCTCTTAATGACCAAGAAGAGGTGAATGAATATATCTCAACAGGTTTCTAGTTGACAGAAAATTCACACAGTTCCAATAAAAATAGAAATTATATTGATTTCCTATGTATCGGTTTTTGCATTTTCATAAAATAACAAAAGCCTTCATGGCTACTATTAAAACACATTTTTTAAATTAATTTTTACAGAGTAGTAGTCATACGAGAAAATAATTATCAATATGCATGAGAGAACAACTTTGTATAGGATTAACCACAAGTTGAGTAAGAGGTTTTCGTGAAACAAAGTTTCTTAAACAAGAAGAAAACTCCTATTTAAGTAGTGCTGTTCACCTCAGCGGTTTGTTTTCACTGTGAGCTATGCACAAGTAAAATATCTAGATCCACAAGACACATTTCGCAGTAAAATTAGAAACTTCATGCACTTTAAAGACAGTGTTATGTAGTCCTGTTAAAATGGTGTTTGCATCCAGGGGCGGCTCGTGCATAGGCACTGTGGAACTGCAGCACCCCAAATTTTTCTCGATATATAAATATATTTATTAATTTTTTATATTTGCTTGTAATATTTAATTTTATCATCAACAATCCTATACAATTCTCTTATTTTGTATAAAAAATAATAAAAATCCATCTTGTAGCACTTAGGAGGTCGAAGGACGCTAGCGGCACTGTGTTTTCCACAGTGTCATATTGCTACGCTCCCAAGCATATGCACGTCATAGTGAGATGCGAGCTTTTAGCGTAATGCGGCACTGTCCGTCGCACAGTTCCACTGTTGTTTATATGCAGTTCGCGCCAGTAGTAGAGTGTTTGTAGTGCTTATCGTGTTTACTGTTTCTTTAAATATTTGGACACTACAATTAAAGACATAACATTTGTTATAGTAATTTTTAAGTAATTTTGAATTATTCTAAACTATAATTTTATCGATAATAAACAATATTTTTTCATGAAACAAAACTAGAAGAATATAGTTTATTTTTAAGTAATTTTGAATTATACCAAACTGTATAATTTTATCGATAATGAACAATATTTTTTCATGTCAACACTATAATGTGTTGTAAATTAAAGATACCAAGAAATTATATACTTGATTTAATCCTTTTTTGCGCCTGAAGTATTTTCAGGTCTACGGCAACTCGTGGTAAAGGTGGTATGACTTCACATCACTTGCCTTAGTATCTCATAATACAAAGCACATCTCTTTCTATTTCTGCATTACTTCAACCTTTGTATCACCTCTGGGTCTGGAACCCACTGAAAAGACCTCAATAAAGGTCGAAACCGGTCTGGGTAGTGAACCTTTCCATAATGCATAGCATTATACATATCCGCAAGGAGATGTGCTTTACATTATGGGATACTAAGGCAAGTGATATGTGAAGTCACCTCTGTAGTGCAATTGGAAGGACGATGATACGTTGCGCCCTTCAATTGGAAAAGGCCTAAGCTCGAGTCTCGTCGTGACGGGAGGAATCTTTATATGGACTTTTTCAATCGAAGGTGAGTTAGCCGATCTCATTCGTAGGCAGCAGGGCTTTTTATCCTGGAAACTCGTGTTTTTCATCCCGCATACAGGCAAATCGGCCCATCAGAACGCACGCAATTTACAGACAAAAAAATACTAGCTGTGATAGTGGCGGGCAGTAGATGGTGCTGGTGTAAATGATTGGTAATACAGGTTCGGTGCAGTAGTGGAGACAGAGAGTTGTACAATAGGTGTCCCCCCTGTGATGAGTCTTCGGACTCTTTGGAGGTGTCACGAGTTGCCGCAGTCCTGAAAATACTTCAGGTGCAAACTTTGTTTGCTTACACTTGGATAAAGGATTAAACCAAGTATATAATTTCTTGGTATCTTTAATTTATAGTATAACCAAGTGAAAAAACTTCCGACAATAATGTGTTTTGTTAGAGACCATGAGATAATGCAATTGTTTGACGTATACTTTCTTCATCTGATGCAGTTTAATATCATTGATCGGTTGGGCTAGATATAAATGATTTGTTAAGGTTAGAGATTTATTTTCCCTCAGGATATATGTTAACAAACTGATTATATTAAATAAAGAAAAGACGTGATTTCAGTTTTTGTAGAGTTTCCCTGTTTTAGGTGTTGACTGGCTATGAAATTATATGGAAGGAGCGTAGAGGTCAAAATTTGCTATTTTATTCCACTCTTTTTTTAACGAAAGAATAGATATAGACATTTAGAGGTAAATGAATATTTTTTAATTGCATTTCAATGCTAAATTTCTAACTATAATCTCTTGCAAAATAAAAATGCGATATACTAATTTCACATAGGGTAAACGGCCCCACCTACTCCCTATATGGGAACAACATAGGCGTTAGCTGATTTTTCCTTAATCGCTATCATTATGGTCTTGAAAAAATACGAAACTAATTGCACGCTTTCTTGATACATTCACATCTAACATATCGAACTAACTGCAGGTTTTCTTGTTGCATTGACCTCTAACATACGGAGCTAACTGCAGGAGGCTCCACATTTTCCATGGAGCCGATTTCATCCTCTGCACTGTGCGAGTCCTAGGTATTTGTAAATATTTAATCTAGTAGGATTTTATCTCCGATATTCATGTTTAACACTGCTGCTCAAAAAAAAAAAGACTGCAAAACTAATCCTATTTCAGACATCATAGATAAATGTTAGAATTTAGGGCTATGAGTTGACTGCACTTTTCTGCCTTATTCTCTTCCTACTCATCTCATCTTTCCTTTCCTATTAGGCTCAGTGGCCTTTAACGACCAGGTATTATTTGATTACACTGATTAGTGCTCATAATAAGGCATTTACTACTATCTGCATAGTGTGTAGATAGTAGTAAATGGTTGTTAAATGGGTGTTGTTGTGGCTGGTTTGCCTGTTTTGCGGAGAGAAAAATTCTAATTGGACGGATAAACCATTCTGCTTCTGTGTGAGACAGGCTAACCCTTCTCCAAATGAAAAGTCCAGAACAGGGGTTTTGGCTTCCATCCCTCTTCTCTTCTCCATGCAGTGTGAGTGATACCTTTCGATGGCATACCTAACATGCTGAGAGGCCGAGACCCTTCTTCCATTTCGAGAGTACAGAAGTTAAAACGGTGGCAACGCAGGTCCGTCGCCAGATAGTATATGCCCGAATCAGTCAGTAACGAGTCAAGAGGTTTCCAGGTCAAACGGCTCGTAATCTCGCTGCCAGGTGGGAGGCACTGTCGAGGCCACAGAATGGCAAGGAGACGTCGCTCACTGTTCGGGTTCATGTACGAGTCCGATCTCTCCCACTGCATGTTCCCCCTCTTTCCTTTCATCTAGAAACGAAAAATGAAAAAGTTAATACACAATGGTGGAAACACTGCGAACATAATAAATCTCTCAAAATAAACAGTTCATCTATGCAATTCAAACCAAATTCAATATTTCAAATTTAATAGGATTTCTACCAAAAAAATAATTTCTACATTCACTTCACAAATGAGCAGCCTGTATAGCTCAGTAGAAGTGGCATTTGCACTCTATGGTGCTTGACCGCACGAAGAAAGGATTTTGGTGGTTCAAATCTAGTCGTCGACTAGGGGAAATTTTTCTAAGCCTTTTTTCGACCGGTTCCAGAGTTAGTCGATCTCTGGCACGGGCTAGCGGGTTTTTTCGTCTCGTAAACTCAAGAAAATCGACCGTCGAACCCACACTATTTTCAGACATTAAAAATATTGTGTTAGGGTTAGGGATCACGAGATGGCGGCACTAGCTTGTCGCCTTCTTCACTGCATACCGATGAATCAGCGATAGCCTTGGGCCAGCTATCTCTCAGATTGGCTACCAGTGGAGATTGAACTGCCCACTCAGTCTTCAAAAGTTAGATAGGGTAAACGGCCCCGCCTACTCCCTATACGGGAATAAATAGGCGTTAGCTGATGAGCTGACTTCACAAACATCCGCAGCATAAATTCCAACATAAACGATGTTGATCACCACTTACATTGCCTGCCAGAGAATGCCAAATTTAGAATTCCCTGTTAATGACCTACTTTTGCTGAAGGTCCCCGCCTCACTTAGTAACATTCATCTGCTGCATTTACTAGTCTGCAAACTCCATATCCGGAAAAGATAAGTAATAATTCACAATGTCAGTTGTGTTTTAGTATTCAGTTGTTTATTTTTGATAGCTTAGTGTGCCTGCGTGATTTGGGTTATGAATTTGTTAGATTTTTTTTTTTTTTAAGCCTGACTTGAATTGCTGTAGGCACAAGGTCGCGAGGAGGGAGATGAAAAATCTCTGATAAACACCTGGAACAAATATGATATTAAACCAACTGATATAACCCCCAAAAAGAATCTTAAAGCCTTTACCCCGATGTTTCATCAAATTGTAATCATTTGTTCATTTTCTTTTAGAATATGTTGTATAAGAAGACATGTCAGAGATTTTGAAGAAAATTGACGACCCAGAGATGTAGGCCGTCATCAAGTTTTTCGTGCTCCAAGGAAAGTTCGAACTGAGATTAACCAAACTTTGTGTGAGACTTTAGGAGACAGTGCCCCAGCATATCCAACAATACCCAGGTGGGTGGGGAAGTTTAAAACTCGGCATCATGAGACAACATTTGCCCCCAGGTCAGGAAGATCGTCCACAGCGATCATACCTGAAAACATCAATGAAGTGCAGGCCATGGTCGTTGATAATAGATGAATACAAACCAAAAACATTGTAAAGATTCTGGGGATATTCAGGGAATCAGATGAGGTCAATTTACCAAAATATGGGCATGCCAAAGGTCTTAGCGGAGTGGATTCCCAAAAGTTTAAATGCCGACCAAAAGAGAGAATGTATGCTGTCATCTCAAGGGAGTTTGAATCATTTTGAGAAATCAGGTGCCATTTTTTTTGGCTTATATTGTGACAGTTGATGAAACGGGTTCATTACCATGACTCAGAGAGCAAATAACAATCAATGGAGTAGAGACACAAAGTTTCTCCACGGCAAAAGTTCCGAAATAAAAGTGTGCAAGGGACTTTCTTGCCATTGTCTTTTGGGATATGGATGGTGTAATCCTTACCAAGCACCCAGTGGCGGCTTGTACACAAGTGCTGCGACACTGCAGCACCCCCAAGGAAAAAATGAAAAAAAATGCTTGTGTTTATAAATAATAACAATGCTTACAACATAATATAAATACAATATAACATGTTAAAGGTTACAGCTTATGTTTTGACATTGACTGAATAGTTAATAATTGGAATTGTTGGATTAACGCTTTAGATTATGAAACAAATGTCGGAATTATCACGTTCAGCCAATTACAGCTAGACTCGCCGATATTCGTTTGCACTTGTCACTGTACATAACAAGTGAACCTGACACTGCACAATGAGTAGTGTCGCTACAGATAAATTGCATGCTTGCGTGCGTTATTTCTGTGAGATACAAAACTTTTATTATTTGTGTGTGTGTTCGTGGTCAGAGTGAAATATTTTT
Source organism: Typopeltis vanoorti (assembly GCF_054136105.1). NCBI lineage: Eukaryota > Metazoa > Arthropoda > Arachnida > Uropygi > Thelyphonidae > Typopeltis > Typopeltis vanoorti. The sequence continues at coordinate 19,327,528 of NC_143573.1, forward strand.
AATAAAGCAAATTTTTAATGTGTAAATTTATTTATTAATAAATTGGTTACTGATTAGTAAAAAAGGAATTATTATTTTATTATTTTGTATATGCAGCACCCCCACTTAAAATTTTACCGGACGCCACTGCAAGTACCTCGAAACAAGTGAAACTCTTACAGAAGCAATTTATTCAACAGCTCTGAAGGAATTGAAGGAGATATTGAAGGGAAAAAAACGCTGCGGGATACTGAGCAGAGGAGTGTTGTGTTAATTTTTCAGGACAATGCATCTGCTCACACTGCTCATGAAACCTAACAGACAATACACAACTTTGACTTTCACTATTTGCCACATCCACCCCATTCGTCAGACCTGGTCCCATCTGACTATTTCCCATTCTCAAGTTCAAAGAAACACTTGAAAGGAACAACATTTACCACAGATGAAGTCATATCTACAGCTTAGGACTGGTTTGTGCATCCCTTGATGAACAAACTAGTCCTCAGACTTTTTTCTCAGAGGATTGCAAATGATGCAGGACCATTATAAAACGTGTATAACACTTTGTGGGGAAGATCTAAATTCCTAAATGCCTTCATTGTGACAACTTTTCATTACACCTTCTACGTGCCATGCAGTGTGTGGATGAAATGATGTTAGCGACGTAGGCATCCGCACGGTTAGCTTGGTGGCTATGCACTTCGCCTTGGGAAGGAGTGTCCTAGGTTCGATTCCTAGGACGACGTGAGGAGCTTAAGGATCTTCCTCAGCCATAGCCAAGTTAGCCAGTCTTGGGCATGGACAGCAGGGTTTCCCCCCAAAGTTTATCTGGGGTTTTCATCCCGCAAGTAGGCAAACTGGCTCTGTGAACACACACGGATACAGTCAAGAATACTTAAGACAATCCCTCCAGTCATAGGTCTGAATTGTCAGCTATGCTGGTTCCGAGCCCGGATAAAAAAAGGGGCGATTGAGGTGGTGCCATACCTCCCGGTAAAAGCAGCTCGCGGCCATTGAGCCATGAGCTGCTTTTACCGGGAGGTACCATACAAAATGAAAAATCAAATGAAACGATGTAGGCTTTTCGAAAATCGATTTGATGTCATGAGTGAACCTTGCATGTGTGGCGAAATATGAAAGATGTGTTTGTAGAGGACTGAACAGGAAATGAGAAAAGGTACAGATTTGTAGAAAGAGCAATATTTTGTTAGACCACGAGATTTCAGCCAATGCAAACAGACTAAATGGGTGAAAGTTAGCATAAATGAAAGAAAGTTAAAGGAATGAAAGCTGAGACTGAGAGAGTGCATGATTCCTGCAGTTATCTTCTTGTTAAAAAATATGGAACTAATTGCACGTTCTTATTGCATTTGTCGTATTTACTCAAATATAATATAATGCACTTTTTTCCCCCAAAAATTAAAGTTAAAAAATCGTGGTGTGAGATGTATGTGGGGATTTTCAGAAACTAAAGTTTTTCAGGAAAAAAACTAAATTTACATTTATAATTAAATCCTCAGTATTCATATAAAAAAATCACGAAACGCCATATATAGGGAGTAGGCGAGGCCATTTTCGCCCTATCTAACATTTGAAGACTGACTGGGCAGTTCATTCTCCACTGGTACCCAATCAGAGATAGCTGACCCAAGGCTATCACTAATTACGCAGCACACAGTGAAGAGAGACGGCTCAACAAGTGCCGCCATCTCCTGGTCCCTAACCCTAACACTCGTATTTTTTAATATCTGAAATAATGTGGGTTCTACGGTCGATTTTCTTGATTTTACGGGACAAAAAACCCGAGATTCCGGGAGAAAAAACCTGCTTGCCCGTGCCAGAGATCGGCTAACTCGGGAACCGGTCAAAAAAAGGCTTAGAAAAATTTCTTATAGTCACTGACTAGATTCAAAACCAAGAAGTCTTCCTTCGTGCAGCCACCTGCCGTGGTGTGCAAACGCCACATCCACTGAGCTATACAATTTATAATTGCTCACATTATTTATAAAATTAATACATTTAAATTTTAATTATCAGTATTATTATGCAATTAGTTGCTCACCATCATGCGATATATTTGAATCTTTAGTGACAATGCTTCTATAATTAAATTAAAACAGTCATCTACCCAAATAGAATGATCTTCGCTCCCATCCGGGGAATTAGAGAAGTCAGTTTTGTTTTGTTTTTTGTTTTTTTAAATAGAAAAACACTTGGCAATTATTTTTGGCGATATTATTATTATTATTATTATTATTATTATTATTCAGGCCTCTATGGAGTCAAAAGACTCACAGTGGGAGGTCCTTCCTAAGAACATAAAATCTGTCAAGACTCATCGAGGGGAGGCCCCCCCCCCCTAAGAAACACAAAGTCTATCACACCACTCCTTAAACTCATTGACCGTTCTCGTTCTCACTACTCCATCAGGCAATGCATTCCACAGTTCAACTACCCTCCACGCAAAGAAACCACTCCTCACTCTCTTGCTCACAGTTTCCTTTTGTAACTTCCAGGGATGGCCTCTTGTCATCACTCCTTCCTGCTGTTCAACCAAGCGAAAGAACTCCCCAGTGTCAACCCTGTAACCACCTCTCAACAGTTTAAAAGTCTCAATCATATCACCTCTCCTTCTTCTATCCACCAAACTCTGCAGTCCACATTCCCCTAGCCGATCCTCATAACTATCATTGTACAGTCCTGAAACCATCTTTGTCATCCGTCTTTGTCTTTCTACAGTTAATTTATCCCCTTCAAATCCTGGGGACCAAATCTGAGAACAATAGTTTAAGTGTGGTCTGATCAGAGATTTATACAACGTAATGATAACCCTCTTATCTCTGCAGGTCAGTGTCCTTCTCATAATTGCAGCAATCCTCTGTGTTACCTTCACCACCTTTGCAATATGTCCCCTAAACTTCAGGTTTCTATAAATCATCAACCCGAGATCTCTTGTGTCCCCTACTTCCTCCAGTATAACTCCTCCCATAGAGTATGTAGCATCCCATCGATGTTTCCCAAACCTCAAGACCTTACATTTTGCTGCATTAAACTGAAACCCCCATTAATTTGCCCATCTATCTAGCTTATTCAAATCCTTTTGCAGGGCTACCACATCTGCACTATTACTAATAATCCTTCCCAGCTTCGCATCATCTTCAAACAACTGAATATCCCCTGGTAATCCACTGGCAATGTCATTGATAAAAAGGTTAAACAATATAGGTCCTAGTACAATATCATATCCTAAGATCTCAAAATCCAGTTGCACAACAGATTCCTGCCAGAGTCAGGTCATAGCCGCCTGCTGCCATCCACTCCATGTAGAACCTAAACCTCACCTCATTCACCGTTCCACACAATGAAGATCAAGTAGAAGTCAATGTTCTCACTCCTACATTTCCTGTACTAGTTGTTTCTATCTTATGCATATGATTGGTGCAGTATTAACAAATGATCACGTGACTCAATGACAAAGGCACACCAACGATTGTTGAGTTGAAATGCTGATTCTCTTCAACCAAATTCCAAAATATCTGAAACTGCCACATAACAGCATTCATTATCTATTTCTTAAAGTTTTGAACTTTTTTTGTGTACGAGGTATATGCGATACTTTTAAGTTTCTTTTTTCCAGAAAGTAAAATCAGGGGTGCGAGATACACGCGAGGGCGAGTTATATTTGAATAAATACAGTACCTCTCTATGGTTTCCATAAAGCACCCACGCTGTGCTGTTAGAGTCATACAGTTTTTGGAGAGAGAGCTGTACTCATTACTATTTACCGAATGAAGAAACAAAAGTAAATGATATGGTAGTGAAAGGAAGTAGGAATGAGGAAACCGAAGAAAGTGCGGCAGAACAAGAGTGAGTGTGAGAAAGAGAAAAATTGCTGGAATGCAATATACGAATAGTTATTCAAAATAAAAACTGAAATGAGTAATATATGGAGTGATAATCAACGTTTAGTGGAAACGAATGAAAGAGTTGCAGAAAAATAGCATGAAAGAGGCGATGAATGACTCAAGAATAGCAGTATATGGCAATTTCATTGTTAGAGTATTAGTTATAGACACACTACACAAGGTCTGCTTTCCAGCAGGGAGAATGAATAAGATAATTCATAGTTTGGATAAGATGAGGAAACATGCAAATGAATTAGAGGTGGTTGTGGGAACAAATGATTTAGTTGGACATAAGGAGAATGTAAGGGCATATATAAGGAGGTTATTGAGGATAGTGAAAGATAACAGTATAGTGCTGCTGGATCTTGCCAAGGCCTTTGACAAGATTCCACATGGAATTCTAATCAGTAAATTGCAGCATATGGGAATGAACATGGGGTTGGTGAGATGGATAGGAGGGTGGTTGACGGAGAGATATCAGAGAGTGGTTTACTCGGGAGTGGAGTCCACAAGATGGCCTGTGACTAGTGGTGTGCCACAAGGATCTGTTCTTGGACCACTGCTGTTTAATTTGTTCATAAATGATATAGGAAATGATCTGAGAGGAACAGTTCATTTGTTTGCAGATGATGCGAAGTTGGGTAGGGCAATAGTGAATGCAGATGACGTCAAAATTTTGCAGGATGATTTGGATAGATTGGAGGTCTGGGCTAAGGAGAATGGATGTCAGTTTAATGTGGCAAAATGTAAGGTTATGCACTTTGGGGTGAAAAGATTGGCGGCAGATTACTGCATTGGTGGAACCCTGCTCCAGGAAATTGATGAGGCACGAGATTTAGGAGTGTTGGTAGATAAGGAATTGAAATTTAGGGGACACATTGCAAAGTTGACCAAAACAGCTCATCAAATCACTTGGTTGCTGAGGAATACGTTGACAAGCAGAGACAAGCAGGTTATTGTTCCTCTCTATCGGGCCTTGATAAGACCCCATCTAGACTACTGTGCTCAGATTTGGTCACCTAGGTTTCTTCTTGATGGGGAGGAGGTGGAGAGGATCCAGAGGCGAGTGACCAAGATGATAGCAGGTCTGTGGAATGAACCGTATGAGAACAGGTTGAGGATTTGTGGGTTGCAAAAATTGGTTGATAGGCGGAGGAGGGGAGATATGATTGAGACATTCAAATTACTGAAGGGTTTCTATAAAATTAATTCAGAAGATATTTTTGAGAACAGGGCTGGTTGTGGGAAGACTAGGGGACATCCATGGAAACTGGGCAAAAGTGTGGTTAGTAGGGGTGTTAGAGCTGGGTTCTTTACTTTTAGAGTAGTGAATGAGTGGAATGCGCTCCCTGAGTCTGTAGTGGATGCTGTGACAGTGAATGAGTTTAAGGCGAGGTATGATAGATACTGTATGAATGTCAAATAGTTGTGATGAATATGATTTGGGGCCTCCCTCGATGAGTCTAGGTTGTCACTATGTTGCCTAGGTATGACAATGATGAATTGAGACAGAGACCTATAATCATGAATGGTATACTGGCAGAGATGTCTGAGGAGATGGGAGTGCAGTTTGTAAATGTATGGCATGTATCTAATGGAAGAATGGAATTATAGAGACATGACAGATTGCATTTGAATGGCTTTGAAGAGTGAACTGGAGAAACTTGTTCGATGGAAGTGCACTGTGTGTGATGAAAGCAAGAAATCTGAGGCATTAGGTGATGTAAAAGATCAGTAGAATGGTATGGAAGCGAATGAAGTTCTTGGCAATGGAAATAGTAGTAGTGTGAGAGATGAAGAGAGAACAAGAATGCAAGAGGAGCACGGAGACAGTATAGGGAGAGGGTGTTTGTAGTAGTGAATGTATATATGGGGCTGATCAGTATTGGATTGGGATGTGATTGTGGTGTTTGAGACTGAGCAGATATATGGAGTTAAGTGGTGATAAAGGTAGTAGGCAATAGCAGGTGTGGTTGGGTTTTGGTAGGCTGGGTCTATAACCTGTTCTACCCAAACAAACAAGCGGCTTGTGTAGGATGGATTATAGACTTAAAAGCAAACTACTATGTTTATTTACAAATACTAGGAGTATCAGAAATAAGGAAGATGAAATTATTTCCCTGATTGAATTTATTTGCTGCAAAAATCACTGGAATAAGTTAAAATTAGAAGAATGAAGAGCAAATCTTAAAGGGAATAGAAACAGTAGGGTACATTGTTTTTTCTAACCACAGAAAGGATAAAAAAGATTGGGGGAGAGCAGCTGATGATCTGTCATACAAGTGTTTTCTTTTGGTAAAAGTCCTGAATGGGAACCTCCTTCAGTATCTGGGTCACTCCACATTGGATACCCTCAATGTAACTGAAGCGCTTCCCTTTCAAGGCATACTTCTTCTTTGGGAAAAGAAAAAAATCTGTGGAAGCCAAATTTCGGGGGGGGGGGGGGAATGCTCTCTGAACATGGGCATGTGTTATCATGCAACAGAAACCATTTGTTGTTGTAAAACAGTTCTTTCCTGACATGTCACATGTGAGCGTACAGACATCGCATTAATCCTAAATAATATTGAGCATTCACTGTGGTGCTCTCGGGAACAACTTCACAGTGGAGTGGTATGATGAGCTGTGTGTATGACAAAAGGGACCTCCTAGATGAATCTCTGATTCCTTGTGGGTCTTAGGATAATAATAATAATATTGGAAAGTTTTTTTGTTTTTTTTCCATGCGTATAAATATTGGAAAGGATCCAGAGAAGACTGACTAGGGTTGTAACTGGTTTTTGGGATATGAGGATACTTTGAAAGAAAATGCAGTTTTCAAAGCATTGTGAATCGGAGGAAGAGAGGAGATATTATTATTATTATTATTACATAACACCTCCATGGAGTCCAAAGACTCATCGAGGGAGGGTACCTACTCTACAATTCTCCATCTCCACCAACCGCGACTACCGTCATCATCTACACCAACGCCATCTACCGTCGATCACCACTACTAGTATTTTCACAGACAAACATCCATGCCCATGGTTGGATTCGAACCCACAGCCTTTTGGTTGGAGAGCTAATACGGTTACCACTTGGCCAGCCAGGCTGGCAAAAATATTGAGAAATTGAGAATGATTGAGCAATTTAAGTTGGTAAAGTGTTATTAATGAGTTAGTGGTAGAGAAATTTTTCATAGAATGAAAGAAGGGAGAGTGGTTGGTGAGTGGATTGTATTGCCTGACATTGTGGTGCATACATATATATTGAATGAGTTCAAAGCACTGTTTGATGGGCTTGTTTGTAACACTGTATGCCCCCTATTATGAATCTTTTCATTCCATGAAGATTAGTGCTCCAAGATATTAATTATTAATACCAGACCTTGCCATTCTCTAGTGTGGTAAGCATTAAACTAATTCAGGGCTGTCTAACCTTAGGTAATCCGAGGGCCGCATTAAAAAAAAATTATCCGAGGGCCGTGTCACAATGCGTATCTAGTAATTTGGTGAGCAGCAGTGACACAACCTCGACCGCTGAACAAATGAACAACACTAATTGAGCACTACTCATGTGCTCACATTCCACGTGAGTGCCTGAAGCATGCACGTTGGAACAAAACAGTGTAAGAACGCTTCTTTGATAGTGATGTAAAAGCACCAAATAAAATTACCAACATCGAGATTATCGATTAGTCATAGAATTAAAATATCTAATACGCATTCGATTCAAAGGGGATAATGCTGGGTATAGAAATAGTGGCACTTTTATGCTTTATACTAATGCCAGGAGTATCCGGAATAAAGGAGAGGAATTGGTAGCGCTGATAGCATCAGCCTGGCCAAAAATGTTGGGATCATTGCAACGTGGTTGACAGAAGAGGATATAATAAGAGGAATAGAAGTAGCATGGTACAGCAGTTTTTGACAGGATTGGAAGGGAAAGTGTGGTGGTGGAGTGCTGCTTATGATAAGTGACGACTTATGTCCTTTAAGAGTGGAGGTTTTGGAAGGCAGTGACACTAATGATTTTGAAAGCATATGATTTGAGGTAGAGATAGGCAAGATGGAATATTTAGTGGGGTGTTGCTACAAACCAAAGAGCACAGAGGGGTGGGGACCAGGAGATGTTTAGACAGGTGAGCATGGCAAGTGCAAGAAGAATGATTGTTATGGAAGATTTTAACTACAGCAGTAAATATTGGGGAGAAGAAGATACATGTAGCAATAAGGGAATGGAATTTCTAGAATTCTTGAGGGACAAATGTCTTAGGCAACATGTAATAGAGGGAACAAGAGGTTCAAGAGTTTTGGATTTGGTCATAGCGTCAGAAGAGTTGATAATAACTGAGATGACATCTCTCCCACCAGTTGGAGAGAGTGGCCATGTATTTTTAACTTGAAAGATGAATAGACATTATTATTATTATTCCTGACACCTCCAAGGAGTCCGAAGACTCATTGCAGGAGGATACCTACAACTGTCTCAACTGATACAACTGTCTCAACCACTACACCGAACCTCTACTACGAATCATCTCGAACAACGCCATCTACCGCCCACCGCCACCACAACTGGTATTCTATGCCTGTAAATTGCGTGTGTTCTGAAGGGCCGATTTGTCTGTATGCGGGATGAAAAATCCGAGTTTTTGGGAGAAAAAACCCTGCTACCTCCATATGAGATCGGCTAACTCACCTTCGATTGAAATCGTCCAGATAAAGATTCCTCCCATTGCGACGAGAATCGAACTTAGGCTTATTCCAATCGAAGGGCGCAATGTGCCATCGTTCTTCCAATTGTGCTATGGAGGCACCTGCAGGAGTATCAAAGAGACAGGTTCATATGTGGAATTATAAGGCAGGTGATTATAATAGTCTTAGACATCAACTTGAGGAAGTTTCACGGAGAGAGAAATTGGAAGGCTGCTGGGATATCATTAGTGGTTGAGAAATTGTGAACGAATATTTGTTAGCAGCAATAGTAAGCTGTATTTCACAAGTGAAGAAGAGGACACAATTTGGTGTAAAGTGGATGAAAAACAATATTAAACAGGAGCTGCATGTGAAAAAGAGGCTATGGAAGAGCTATAAGGAGACAGGTGAAGAGAAGATGCATGAAGAATATAAGACACAGGCCAAGAGAGTGACTAGTACGGTAAGGAAGGCGAAACTGGAATATGAGAAGAGATTAGCCCTAAGATCCAAAGAAAATCCTAGGGAATTTTTTAGCTATGTGGTCAGAAGGAGGAGAAATGACTGTGGAAATTTCTCCTCCTACTGAGAATGACTACTGAGAAGGAATGATGCAGAACTACTGATGCAGAGGACATAGTGGAATTGCTCAATAAACACTTTATTGCTGTATTTCATCCTGGAGGAGTAAATTTTAATACTAGAGGGATAGGGCAGGTTCAAGGTTTAGCGGTGCAGGAGTAGGACCTGTTCCAAACACAGAGTACTCTGGATGTCAGTAAAGCTGTGGGACTGGATGGTATTTCCACACGAGTTTTGAGAGAATGTTCTAACGAAATGACAGCTGGCTATGGGAAAGGTGCCCAGGGAATGGAAGGAAGGAAGGTAAGATAGTGGCATTGCATAAGGGCAGTAGCAGATTGGAAGTGTCTAATTATAGGCCAGTTTGTGTGTCATTAGTTGTTAAGATCTTGGAGAAATTAGTTAGGGACCGTATACAACATTGGGCAGATGAGGGTAATATTATCTGTGAGAGTCAACATGGATTTGTGAGGGGGTACGCTTGTTTTAGTAATATGCTAGAGTTTTTATAATAAAGTTACAAGAGCATTAGATGAGGGATAGGTCATATACTGCCATTTTCCTAGACTTAGCAAAGGCATTTGAGAGGGTTCCACATCATAAGCTGATATTTAAGTTGCAGCACATGGGTTTGGATATCAGGTTGGTCAACTTGATTCAGAATTGGATCCAGATCAAAGAGGAAGAAGGTTACAAGTGAGGTCACACAGTGCTCAGTACTGGGACCTATATTGTTTAACCTTTATAATAATGACATTGTCAGTGGATTGCAGGAGGATATTCAATTGTTTGCAGATGACGTGAAGCTGGAAAGGGTTATTAGTAATAGTGCAGATGCGGCAGCCCGCAAGAAGATTTGAATAAGCTAGATAGATGGGAAATGAATAGGGGTTTCAGTTTTATGCAGCAAAATGTAAGGTCTTGAGGTTTGGGAAACATCGATGGGATGCTGCATATTCTATTGGAGCAGATATTATTACTATCATTACTACGGGCCACTCCAGGAGTCCTTAGACTCATCGAGGGAGGCCCTAAACATCATGTTCACACAACTGTTCAACATTCTCACAGTATCTATCATACCTTGCCTTGAACTCGCTCACTGTCATAGCACCCACAACAGACTCTGGCAGCTTATTCCACTCGTTTACCACTCTAAAAGTAAAGAACCCAGCTCTAACACCTCTGCTAACCATGCTCTTGCCCATCTTCCATGGGTGTCCCCTAGTTCTCCCACCACCAGTCCTGATTTCAAAAATATCATCTGAATTAATCCTATAGAATCCTTTTAGCAATTTGAATGTCTCAATCATATCTCCCCTCTTCCGCCTATCAACTAGTTTCTGCAACCCACAAATCTTCAATCTGTTCTCATATGGTTCATTCCATAGACCTGCTATCATCTTAGTCACTCGCCTCTGGATCCTCTCCACCTCCTCCCCATCAAGAAGGAACCGAGGTGACCAAATCTGGTCACAGTAGTCGAGATGAGGTCTTATCAGAGCTCGGTACAGAGGTACAATAACTTGCTTGTCTCTGCTCGTCAAGGTATTTTTCAACAACCAAGTGAGTTGATGAGCTGATTTAGCTACTTTTGCAATGTGCCCCCTAAACTTCATCTCCCTATGCACCAACACTCCCAAGTCCCTGGCCTCATCAATCTCTTGGAGTACAGTTCCACCAATGTGGTATACTGCTGCTAATCTTATCACTCCGAAATGCATAACCTTATATTTTGTCACATTAAATTGACATCCATTCTCCTTAGTCCAGAACTCCAATCTATCTAAGTCATCTTGCAAGACTTTGACATCTTCTGCGTTCACTATCGCCCTACCCAACTTTGCATCATCAGCGAACAAATGAACTGTCCCGCTTAGACCCTTCCCTATATCGTTAATGAACAGATTAAACAGCAGTGGTCCAAGAACAGAACCCTGTGGCACACCACTAGTCACAGGCTGTCTTTTGGACTCTACTCCTGAATAAACTACTTTTTGATATCTCTCCATCAACCACCTAGCTATCCATCTCACCAACCCTATATCCATTCCCATATGTTGTAGTTTACGGATTAGAATTCCATGTGGTATCCTGTCAAACGCCTTTGCCAGGTCCAGCAGTATCACTGTAAACCCATTTCCCTTATCCAGTTCAACCGTCACCTTGTTATAAAACTTGAGCAAGTTACTGAGGCATGATCTACCCTTCACAAAGCCATGCTGTCCTCTGTACAGTATCTCATTTTCATCAATCCATTCCTGTATTTTTCCCTTGACTACTTTCTCCAAGACCTTGACAACGACTCCTGATATGCTGATCGGTTGGTAATTTGCAACCATAGTCTTGGATCCTCCATTATGCAGTGAAACTATTTTCCCCTCTTTCCACGCCTTCGGGACTAAGCCAGACCCGAGACTCAGATTAAACAACATGGTCAAGGGCACTGATAATTCCTTAGCCGCTTCATGCAAGACCCGTGCCGGTATACCATCCAATCCCACAGATGTATTCACATTAAGGTTCTGTAATAGACTATTCACTTCCACTTCATTCATCACAATTCCCGTATAAACTAATGGTTGCTTCATTTTTTCAACGTCACCACCTGGATGATATACTTTTGCAAAGTGCCCGCTCAGTAACTCCACTATATCGACTGGTTCAGTGAACTCTTTATCATCGTCATTCCTTAAAATCATTTTGCCATGTACATAAAATCACGTACAGTTTTTTTCTTGCTTGCAGCATATGGAAAGAACTGTTTGGGATTCTCTTTTGCTTGCATAGCTAGTTTCCTTTCATAATCGGCTTTTGCTGTTTTTACCACACTCATTACCCTTCTGGCCTGCACTTTATACCGTTCGTGTGCCTGCAGGTCACCCCTTTCTTTAAATTCCCTCCATAGTTGTTTCTTTTTTGCAGCTCAAGCTTAATGGTGGTATTCATCCTTTTAACCCGTACTTGTTTCACCATTCGGACCTTAGGTATACAATCAGCCATAACCTCCTGTAAATGATCTTTGACCACTTCCCATGCTCTATCGACGTCCAGCCCTTGCAGTTGTACATACCATGGCACTGATCCAAGCAATCTCCTAAGCTTGTCATACTTGCCAGCACGGTAATTCCACATATACCCTGTCTTAATCACAAATTGCACACCTTTAGCCACCTCCCAGGTCAAGACCTTATGATCACTCTCACCAATAGGTGGCAACATGGTCATATTCATTACAGTCAAATTCTCAGATACTATTACCAGGTCAAGCACTCTCACACCCCTAGTATTTTCAATTACATGCTGTTTCAGATAGTTATCCCTTAATAATTGAATAAAATCCATTTCCTTCCTCACATGTGTCCTCTCCTCCTTCCAATCAATGTTACCATAGTTGAAATCCTCCATAATAATTACCCTCCTTCCACTCATTTCATCAATTTGTTTATGCGTACCATCTCCACCATCTATTCCATCACCTGGTCTATAGCAGCACCCAACTGTATATTTTATTCTGCCAGTGTCAATCTCACACCAAATAGCCTCAAATGAGCTCCTTTCACTATCCTGCAATACAACTTCTATTTTAATTAAAAGAAACACACGTATTAACCACAGTGAAAATTATTTAACTGTAAATATTTCATCCTAAGTATCTTAGGACATCATCAGTACAGTAGTTTAAACAATAATAGGAATAACATACAGTTAGGGCGCTCATCAGCTATTATCAATAACACCCCTCCCCCCATTTTATTCTCTCTGTCCCTCCTAAACACACTATACCCTACACATTCTATCCCACTAACTATATCATCTTCCGTCAGCCATGTTTCACTAATGCCAATAACCTGTGGCCAGGAAGAGCCAATCAAGGCCAAAAATTCTTCCTTCTTGTTCCTAATACTCCTGGCATTAGTATACATGAATTGCAGTGATCCCTTTGTCCCACCCCTATCTTGATGCGTTATTCTAAATGTCCCATTCCCATTTTTTGTCCTTAGTGCTGGCTCAGGTACATTATATACATTTTTACACTCAACTGTCTCACTGATGTCTGGATATCCACTTCCCCCCCTCCTTGGTAGTTCTGGTTTCCCTGGTTCTTCACATCCATTTTCACTTCATTCAGCAACACTTTTTCCAGTCTCTGCACACCAAGTCCATTCAAATGCAACACTGGAGGAAGTAGGGGAGACAAGAGATCTGGGGTTGGTGATTGATAGAAACCTGAAATTCAAGGGACATATTGCAAAGGTGGTGAAGGTAACACAGAGGATTGCTGCAATAATGAGAAGGATGCTAACCTTCAGAGATAAAAGAGTTATCATTCTGTTATATAAGACCCTGATCAGACCACACTTAGACTATTGTTCTCAGATTTGGTCCCCAGGATTTGAAGGGAATAAATTAACTGTGGAAAGGGTACATAGGCGGATAACAAAGATGGTTTCATAACTGTACAATGATAGTTATGGGGATCAACTGAGGGAATGTGGACTGCAGAGTTTTGTGGATAGAAGAAGGAGAGGTGATATGATTGAGACTTTTTAACTGTTGAGAGGTGGTTACAGGGTTGACACCGGGGAGTTCTTTCGCTTGGTTGAACAGCAGGAAGGAGTGATGACAAGAGGCCATCCCTAGAAGTTACGAAGGAAACTGTGAGCAAGAGGGTGAGGTGTGGTTTCTTTGCATGGAGGGTGGTTGAACCGTGGAATGCATTGCCTGATAGAGTGGTGAGAGCGAGAACGGTCAATGAGGTTAAGGAGCGGTATGACAGACTTTGTGTTTCCTAGGAGGGACCTCCCACGATGAGTCTCGATAGACTTGTGTTTCCTAGGAAGGACCTCCCATGATGAGTCTTTTGACTCCTTGGAGGCCTAAATAATAATAATAATAATAAAATTGTCATTTTATTTTTTCGCTTGTGAAAATCAAAACCCACAGGTTCGCAAGCAGCCTGCGGGCAGTGCTTTGGACAGCCCTGACCTACTTCATTGCTACAAAAATAGACAACCACATAGTCCTGTAGTATTTCTAATAAAAATAGGGGTAATTTCACTTCCTTTTACCTTTGATAAGATTCAAATCTGCAGTGTAGATCTGATTTTTCTTCCCCAGCAAATTTACAACCTCTAGTCTTTCCTATCCCAAACTCATCATATTCATAGTCTTCTAATCCTTAAAAGAACAGTAACAACAACAAAAAAAAATAATGTCTCATTTTGTTCAAAATAGGATGCGCCCCTCCCCAACCACTTTTTCACAGACATTCTGTTTGGACCTTATTTGTTTTCTATAGATGTATGATAGCGATTCTCCATCGAACACACCATTTTTATTCTTTCACTTTCTGCTAAGCATGTAAAACGATGAATAGATACTTAACATTTACATACAATTGAATTCAGGTGGTTAACATCCATACACAATTCAGCTTATCAAATAAGCTTCTTATCCTTCTGTTTTGTTTAATCTATTCCCCATTCTTCTTTTCTTGAAGGACAACAATTCCAGCTGCTCAATAAACACATTAGCAGGTTTCTTCTGTCACTTTCACTAAATTCTCATAGGCAGCACTCTCAAGTTATTTTGGGAACGTGTGTGGAAGGGATATATAAAAATTATTTTGGAATCTTTAATTAAATGTAATCATTAAATTAATGTCAAACTAAAAGAAATTCTTTAATACATCACAGCAATGTATTGTGCCGATTAATTAGTGATAGCCTTGGGCCAACTATCTCTGATTGGGTACTAGTGGAGATTGAACTGCTCACTCAATCTCCAAAAGTTAGATAGGGCTAAAAAAACGGCCTTGCCTACTCCCTATAGAGAGAGAGTATACGGAGACTTGAAAAGGCATTGTTGAATGAAGTGGAAGTGCAGAATCAGGGAAACTAGAGTTATTAAGGGGGTTAGAGTAGATATGTAGACTTTGGAGAGACAGTTGAGTGTATGAATGTGTGTAATATGCCCGAGCGAGTAGGAAGGACAACAAATCAGAATAGAAATGTTAGTATAAGGCATCAAAATAGGGATGGGGAAAATGGGCTTCTACAATTCATGTATACTAATGCCAGATGTATCAGGAACAAGAAGGAAGAATTTTTGGCCTTGGTTGGCACTTCCAGGCCACAGGTTATTGGCATTAGTGAAACATGGCTGACAGAAGATGATATCCACCTTACCGGCCGTTATGGATCAAATACGCATCCGCATACGCTTCGTATCCATCATATATTTCATTGTTATAACAATGGTATTACAATTTTAATAAGCACTTCGCATCCATGATAACGTGAACGTCTATAGACATCTTGGCCGGTAGCGTGGATATAGCTAGTGAGATTGAATGTGAGGGGTATGGTGTGTTCAGGAGTGACAGGGAGAATAAAATGGGGCAGGAGTGTTATTGATGATAGCTGATGAGCTACAGCCAAGGAAAATAGAAGTGGAACTGCAGGATAAAGAAAAGAGCACATTTGAGGCTATTTCATGTGAGATTGAGGCTAGCAGAACAAAATATACAGTTGGGTGCTGCTATAGACGGTGGAGATAGTATGCATAAGCAAATAGAAGAAATGAGGGTAAGGAGGGTAATCATTATGGGAGATTTCAACTATGGTAACATTGATTGGAAGGAGGAGAGGACACATGTGAGGAAGGAAATGGATTTTATGCGGTTATTAAGGGATAACTATCTGTGACAGCATGTAATGGAAAATACTAGCGATCAGAGAGTGCTTGACCTAGTAATTGTATCTGAGAATTTGGCTGTAACGAATATGACCACGTTGCCACCAATTGGTGAGAGTGATCATAGGGTCTTGACTTGGGAGGTGGCTAAAGGTGTGGAATTCACAATTAAGACAGGGTACATGTGGAATTATCGGGCTGGTAAGTATGACAAGCTTAGGAGTTTGATTGGTTCAGTGCCATGGCATGTAAAACTGCAAGGGCTGGATGTTGATAGTGCATGGGAGGCAGTTAAGAAGTGTTTGCATGAGGCAATGGCTGACTGTATACCTATAGTTTGAATAATAAATCAAGTAGGGGTTAAATGGATGAATAACACCATTAAGCTTGAGCTGCAAAAAAAGAAACAACTGTGGAGGGAATTTAAGGAGAAAGGTGACCGGCAGACACATGAACAGTATAAAGCGCAGGCCAGAAGGGTAACGAGTGTAGTAAGAAAAGCAAAAGCGGATTATGAAAGAACATTAGCCATGCAGGCTAAAGAGAATCCCAAACAGTTTTTTCCATGTTGCAAGTAAAAGAAAAAATGTATATGGCAGAATGATTTTAAAGAATGCCAATGGTAGGGAGGTAACCGAATCAGTTGATATAGTTGAATTACTGAGCGAGCACTCTGCAAGAGTATATCATCCAGGTGGTGACATTGCAGGAATGAATGAACCAATAGATTATATGGGAATTGTGGTGAATGAAGTGGAGGTGAATAGTTTATTACAAAACCTCAATGTCAATACATCAATGGAATTGGATGGTATACCAGCTCGTATCGTACGTGAAGCGGCTAAAGAATTGTCAGTGCCCTTGACCATTTTGTTTAATTTGAGTCTCGGGTCTGGGTTAGTCCCGGGGGGGGGGTGGAAAGAAGAGAAAATAGTTCCACTGCATAAAGGAGGTTAAAAGATTGCTGTTGTAAATTACCGACCGATCAGCATATCAGGAATCATTGTCAAGGTCTTTTATTTCATTTCATTATTCTACATCACCTCAGAAACCGCATCAGCACATAATACTGCAAGTGAGGTTATATCAAGATCTTGTGAAGAGGAAAAGTGACTTCCTGATCCTTAAATGTCAACTTTTGTAGTTTTGCAGTTATCCTCTGCATGTCCATCTCATTCCTGATTACATTACCCATCTTATCATCATCAGCAACAAACAGTTGTATATCACCTGACAAATTCTTCCCAATGTAATTAATGCAAAGGTTAAATAACAATGGAGGCAACACCTGATCCCTGTGGAATTCTACTAGTGACCTTAAATCTGGCAGACTCCAACCCCATATATCACTTTGTGGTATATTGTGTGTGTAAGGAGTGGGAAGAGATTGGCAACATGATATCAGCATTGATTAAAGTAGCTGCAGTAACAGTATGTCAGAAACAAGTGAATGCTGGAAGAAAGAGACAAGTAGGATGATCAAGGGTGAGGATGACGAACAGCATGTGGAAATGAATACTACGCCAAGCAGTGTAGTAGATTTATAGGATAGAACAATTGAATGATTGAATGTTGAATGAGAGTAAGTTTCTTGGAGAGGGAAAGAGAAAGCGATACTGAGAGAAGGCGTGCAATGTATGAAAAATGAGTTCAGAAGTGTGAAAGAAGAGATTAAAGACTAGAAAGGTTAACTGATGTGAAGCAAACAAGAGAGACAGTGAGTGGGAGTTGTGGGAATGACAGAAGGGGAGACACAGAGAGAAAGAGAGTCAAAGGAAAGGAAGGAGCTAGGGAAGTAGAGATGATAGGAAGGTAGGTGAGTGAGAATGCAAGGGGAGAGAGAGAGAGAGAGAGAGGAGAGTGTGATGAGTGCAAGTGAACAAGAAATGAATTGAGCAGTGAGAGGCGTGTTTGTATGGAGATTCAGTGATATATGGAGTGTAAAACAGAATGTTAGGAGTTCTTGCTTGGAGGAATGATAGTCGGTGACTATGGAAATTAATGTGAAAGAATGAAAGACATAATTATAATGATAGGTACAAATGACCTGAGTGATAGTGTAAATTGGATAGTGAGAGATTTGAGGTTTATGCTTGAGATTGTACAGCAGAAGTGTGTGTGAGGGAAGATGGTAAGCATTTTACCTAGATATCATAATTCAGAGATAAAGAGAAGAACATCAGTAACGAATGGCATGATAACAAGAATGTAATGAAAGAGGTTTGGATTATGTGGATGCTGTTGAAATGTATTTGAAGACAGAAGAGAGCTGTATGAAAGAGGACTGCATTTGAATGAGAAAGGTACAGGCATTGGAGAGAATGTTGTTCTTGGGACAAGTGAGAGTATTAGTGCAGGGAAACTAGAGTTGACAGGTGGTTGGAAGCAGGGTGGTGTCTTGTGGGAATAGATAACTTGGAATGTATGGTGTCATGCAGAGTTAAATGGAGTCTGGAGGGAATAATAATAGGTATGGAAATACTGACAATGCATTTATTCTTATGGCAAAAAGAATACAATGCAGCTATAGGTGAGTGTCTAGTCTGGAAAGCCAATCCAGGGCCTCATCCTTCACATTATGGATGTCTTGAAGGTTACCACGAAATTGGTGCCTTGAGCAGTCATTCAAAATATGAATGATCGTCTGGGTTATAGGTGAACTGTCACAATAAGGGTAGTCTGACAGTTTCTATTTGTATAGTAGGTAGCCACATCTGCCCTGGTTAGTTCTGATTCTGTTGACAGATGACCAAATCTTAATAGGAAGAGCATAATCAGGCTGCAGAGTACAGGGATCTTCAACCAGGAAGCCATTTGTTGGAAGATTGTTGGACCAGTGTTCTCTCCATGTGTCAGATGTTGATAGTAAGGCAGCTGAAGAGAGTTCACCCATGGACCAGAAAGGGTTTCTAGTTTTAGGCAAAGACTAAGTGGATTTTTGAGAGCCTGTTGCAAAGGCAGGAGCATGTTGCTATTTACTTTATTAGATTTTTTAATAGAGGCTTGTCTTCTCCATATATTTGGTGGAGTAATGTTGGATAGGACAGGCAGCCAGGTGAAAGGGGTGCTTCTCAGTGCCCACTAACTGTGCACATAGTAGAGTTTAGCTAGATATCCATGATGTTAGTGTGTGCAAACATCAGCGCATTGATGTTTCTTTATACATATGTCAGGAATGAAGGAGAACTAGTGGCCTTGATAGCCTTAGTTGATCAAAAGATTATTGGGATAACTGAAATGAGTGGTTGATGGAAAATGATATACTCACAAGAATAGAAGAAAACAGTGTACTTTCTTGATAAGTGATGAATTGTATTCTCAGAGTGAAGGATTTGGAGGGAAATGCCACTAATGGTTATGAGCATATGTGGTGTAAAGTTAGGGCATGCATATTTAGTGGGAGATTGCTAATAGGCCAGGAAATACAGTTTGAAGAAGCAGTTGAGTTGGCAAGTGCAAAACGAGTGATCATTATATGAGATTTTAACTACGGTAGTATAAACTGGGAAGAGGAAACAGCACATAGTAGTATTAAGGGAATGGAATTTCTGGAATTGTTGAAGGAAAATTATCTCAGGCAACAAATAGTAGAAGAGCCTCAGGAGTTTTGGATTTGATTCTAGCATGAGAGGACTTGATCGTAACTGAAATGTCATCCCTAACTCCCAATTAGAGAGTGTGACCACATTGTCTTGACATGGGGATGAATAGACATGCAGCAGTATTGAGAAGAAATTAAATTATTTGAAATTATAAGGCAGGTGATTATAATAATCTTGGAAATCATCTTGTGTTGGTTCCATGGGTGGAAGAGTGAGGTATCACCAAAGCATGGGAACCAGTGAAGAAATATTTATTAGCAGCAATGACAAGTATACCTTGAGTGAAAAAAGAACATGATTTGGTATAAAGTTTAATGACTAACCATAACAAAATGAAGACTAACAATATCAAATGGGAACTGCAGATGAAAAACGAGTTTTATGGAAAAAGTAAAAGGATAGTGGTGGAAGGCAGTTAACGCATGAGGAATATAAGACTCATGCCAGGAAAGTAACTAGCATGGTAAGAAATGCAAAAAATTTGAACGTGAAAAGATATTAGCTCTGAGATCCAAGTAAATCTGAAGGAATTCTTTTATGTGACCAGTAAGAGGAGGCATGATTGTGGAAGAATGATATTGTTAGATGAAAATGGGAGAAGGGTGACTGATGTAGAAGACATAGTGAGGATGGGTTATTTCATTCTGGAAAAGGTTTTAGTTCTTAAGGGGTAGAGAAGGATCAAGATTTGAAAGAAGAGTGTGTTACAAGTACTAAGTACTATGGATGCCAATAAAACAATGGGACTGGATATCATTTTGCTATGTGTTTTAAGAGGATGTGCTAAGGAATTGAAAGTTCTGTTGACTTACCTTATCAAAGAGGGTCTGGATGGGAAAGATATCCAAGGAATGGAAGGAGGATAATAGTGCCATATTTTGGAAAAATATGGCACTATTATAGTGAGATATCATATACAGCCCTGTACAGATGAGGGTAAGCATGGATATGTTAAGTGATACTCTTGTTTTAGTAATATAATTGCCTTTTATAATAAAGTAACAAGAGCAGTTGATGAGAGAAAGGCATATACTGTACCGTGATTTTTTTGAATTTCAGAAAGGCATTTGACAGCTGATATTTAAGTTATAGCATATGGGTTTCAATATCAGGTCAGTGAATTCAATTGGCTCTCTAGTACACATCAGAGAATTGTCCATGAAGGAGCAGTATCAACATAGCAGAAGGTTACAAGTGGGATCCCCTCAGGGCTCAATATTGGGACCCATATTGTTCAATATTTATACCAGCTACAGATGATGTGAAGCTGGAAAGGATTATTATTAGTAGTGCTGATTTGAATAAGTTGGACAGATGAGCAAAAGAATAGGGGTGACCAGTTTAATTCAACTAAATGTAAGATCTTAAAGTTTGGGATTCATTGATGGTAGGCTGAATACTTTTCTGGAGGATCTGTACTAGAAGAAGTGGAGGAGGTAAGGACTTCTTTGCCTCCTCCTCTTAAGTAGACTGTGTAAGTTGGCAAGGTTGTTAAATGGTGATGTTTTAATGGAATCAGAGGAAGAACATGTCTGAGCAACTTGCTCACATTTTATAATAATATTACCATTGAGTTGGACAAGGAGAATGGATACACCACGATACTCAGAGACATCGTGAGGAATTTTAGCGCCTATGGAGACATTTGAAAATTGTGCCGTTCTAAAAAAAACTTTAAAAATCTCAATTTTTGCGCCTATGTAAAATTAGCACCTATGGCCGGGGCCACATTGGCCATAGCCTCACTACGCCTCTGATGATACTTTTCACTTTGCTAAGGCTTATGACAGGATACAGCATGGAAGAATATTGCATAAGTTGGAGAACGTGGGATTTGTTTACAAAGGTTATACTGTAATCCAGTATAACCTTTGTAAACCAATTGTTAGAGTGTTTCATGTTACACTAAATGTAGTTACATGTTTTTCAGGCAAAGGTGGTAAAGATACCCCAGAGGACTGCTTTAACACTTTGATCAGAGATAACAGAGAGGTAATCGGCACGTCCACAGTGAGCCAAACGCTGTGGACGTACCTAAGCAGAGATCCTGATTCAGATAAGTTATTCTAGGAATAATTAATTATATATGCATAATTGTTTGAGTAAGAGTGGATGTAAACGTTGTGTGCTACTGATATTATTAGTGTGGGGGATTTTTCTTGCCTAAACTTAATTACAAAATCGTTATTATTAGACCTAGTAACCTTCAGGGAAAAAAAAAATGGCAGTGGCATTGTCATTCCATGATTTTAATTTAGATTTCACTCATTTCAATCAGTGTGAGGTCTGTTATATGTATTCCTTCGATTACATAAATGATTTGTGGATGTTTAGTGCAAATGGAAGAAGGGTGTGTGTGAAGTGTGATCTGAATGACGAACTGATGAATGCAAATATGAAATTGAAGATAGAAAGTGTTAGTAAGGATTGTGTCGTCAGTGCACGTTTGAAAGAGAGGCGAAAAAATGTTAAAAAATCAGGAAAAAAGAAAAAGAGCGATTTGAAAATCGTAACAGATGTTAAAAGGGACAAAAGTGAGGCGAGAGTGGTGGAAAGAAACAAAATTGAGAGAACGAATGAAAGTAGAAATGGTGTGACGCAGAAATTGCAAGTGAAAAAAATCGAAAGAATAAATGATAGCGAAAAAAGAATGAATGATGGCGAAAGTTGGATGCATGTTGGACTGAAAGTACTGAAACAATGAAAGATGAATGAGAGTAAAAGTGAGAAGAATGATAGCGAAAGTTGGACGCATGTTAGTCCGTATGGAAAGTATGGAAACAAAGAAAGATAAATGAGAGTGAAAGTGAGAATTATTATTATTATTATTATTATTTATTATTATTATTATTCAGGCTTCCAAGGAGACAAAAGATTCATCGAGGGAGGTCCTTCCTAAGACATAAAGTCTGTCAAGACTCATCGAGGGGGGGTTCCCCCCTGAGAAACACAAAGTCTATCATACCACTCTTTAAACTCACTGACCGTTCTCGCACCCACCACTCCATCAGGTAATGCATTCCACGGCTCAACCACCCTCCACACAAAGAAACCACTCCTTACCCTCTTGCTCACAGTTTCCTTTCGTAACTTCCAGGGATGGCCTCTTGTCATCACTCCTTTCCGCTATTCAACCAAGCGAAAGAACTCCCCAGTGTCACCCCTGTAACCACCTCTCAACAGTTTAAAAGTCTCAATCATATCACCTCTCCTTCTTCTATCCACCAAACTCTGCAGTCCACATTCTCTCAGCCGATCCTCATAACTATCCTTGTACAGTCCTGAAACCATCTTTGTCATCTGTCTTTTTATCCTTTCCACAGTTAATTTAACCCCTTCAAATCCTAGGGACCAAATCTGAGAACAATAGTCCAAGTGTGGTCTGATCAGAGACTCATACAACGGAATGATAACCCTCTTGTCTCTGCAGGTCAGTGTCCTTCTCATAATAGCAGCAATCCTCTGTGTTACTTTCACCACCTTTGCAATATGTCCCCTAAACGTCAGGTTTCTATCAATCATCAACTCCAGATCTCTTGTCTCCCCTACTTCCTCCAGTATAACTCCTCCCATAGAGTATGCAGCATCCCATTGATGTTTCCCAAACCTCAAGACCTTACATTTTGCTGCATTAAACTGAAACCCCATTCATTTGCCCATCTATATAGCTTATTTAAATCCTCTTGCAGGGCTACCACATCTGCACTATTACTAATAATTCTTCCCAGCTTCGCCTCATCCGCAAACAACTGAATATCCCCCTGCAATCCACTGGCTATGTCATTGATATAAAGGTTAAACAAAATAGGTCCTAGTACTGAGCCCTGTGGGATCCCTCTTGTAACCCTCTGCCTCCTGGAAACTGCTCCACCATACACAACTCTCTGATACCTATCAGACAGCCAATCCTGAATCCAGTTGACCAATCTGACATCCAGACCCATGTGCTGCAACTTAAATATCAGCTTATCATGTGGCACCCTGTCAAATGCCTTCGCCAAGTCTAAGAAAATTGCAGTATATGCCTTTCCCTCATCTAATGTTCTTGTAACTTTATTATAAAAGGCTAGCATATTGCTAAAACAAGAGCGTCCTTTCACAAATCCATGTTGATTCTCACAGATAACATTACCCTCATCTGCCCAATGCTGTATATGGTCCCTCACTACTTTCTCCAAGATCATAACAACTGCTGATGACACACAGACTGGCCTATAATTAGACACTTCCAGTCTGTTACCACCCTTATGCAATGGCACTATCTTACCTACCTTTCATTCCCTGGGCACCTTTGCCAAAGCCAGACTTTCATTGAAAAGCCACGTTTAAGGCACTGTCAATTCCCTAGCACATTCTCTCAAAACTCGTGGTTAAATACCATCCAGTCCCACAGCTTTACTTACATCTAGAGTACTCAGTATTTGAAACACACTCTCCTCCTGTACCTCCAGACCTCGAACCAGTCCTATCCCTCTAGCATTAAAACTGACTTCTCTAGGATGAAATACTCCAATAAAGTGTTCATTGAACAATTCCACTATGTCCTCTGCATCAGTCACTCTATTCCCATTTTTATCCCACAATATCATTCTTCCTCAATCATTTCTCCTCCTACTGGCCACATGGCTAAAAAATTCCCTAGGATTTTCTTTGGATCTCAGGGCCAATCTCCTCTCATATTCCAGTTTCGCTTTCCTTACCACACTAGTCACTCTTCTGGCCTCGGTCTTATATTCCTCATGCATCTCTTCACCTGTCTCCTTATATCTCTTCTATAGCCTCTTTTTCGCATGCAATTCCTGTTTAATATTGTTTGTCATCCACTTTACTCCAAATTGCGTCCTCTTCTTCAATCGTGGTATACAACTTACCATTGCTGATAACAAATATTCTTTCACAATTTCCCACGCAATAGTGATCCAATTCCTCCCTCCATGAAACTTCCCGAAGTTGACGTCTAAGACTATTATAATCTCCTGCCTTATAATTCCACATAAGTTCCTGTCTCTTTGATACTCCTGCATGTCTATTCATTTTCCAAGTCAACACCATATGGTCACTCTCTCCAACTGGTGGGAGAGACATCAACTCAGTTATTATCAACTCTTCTGATGCTATAACCAAATCCAAAACTTTTGAACCTGTTGTTCCCTCTGTTACACGTTGCCTAAGACATTTGTCCCTCAAGAATTCTAGAAATTCCATTTCCCTATTGCTATATGCATCTTCCTCTCTCCAATTTATACTACTGAAGTTAAAATCTCCCATAACAATGATAGTGAAAATTGGACGTATGTTGAACCGAAAATACGGAAACAAAGAAGGATGAATGAGAGAGAAAGTGAGAAGATGGGGGTCGAGAGTTAGAAAGTTAGAAAAATTTAATGATAGAGAGAATGTGTCGCGCGATTCGGAAAGTGAATTGGATTGGATGAAGAAAGAAATGAAATGGATGTGGAATGAAATTAAGAGAATTCAAGTCAAAACTATTAAAATAAATCATGATGGTATGAAAGAGTTAACGAAAGATGAGCGAGTGGCGTTGTATGGCAACTCCATTATTACTAGAGGTGTGCTAGAGGATAAAATGCACAAGTTATGTTTCTAGGCGGTAAAATGAGTAGAGTGATTGAGGCATTGGATATGAGGCGGGAGCGAGCAAAAGAATTAATTGTATTAATTGGTACAAATGATTTGAGAGAGAGAGAGAGAGAGAGCATGTCAGAATGAATGTCAGAAGATTCCTTGGAAAGATAAAAGAAAATAGTGTGACAGGAAGGGTAGTCAGTGTGTTGCCTAGGTATGATTGTGGTGAAATGAGGTGGAGAGCAAGGATTATGAATGATATTCTGGCTGAAATGTGTGAGGAGATGGGAGTACAGTTTGTTAATGTGTGGAATGAGTTTGAAGGACGAAGTGAGTTGTATGGTAGCGATGGACTGTATTTCAGTGGTTATGGTGTAAGTCGCTTGGAAAGACTACTGCTGGAAATTAGAGAAGTGAATAGAGAGAATGAATCAGATCGAGAGGGGAGTGATGTGGAAGAGCAGGAGAGTAAGACAGGAGAGATTGAAGAAGTTGAAATGAATGGGGAAGTGAGTGGTATGAGTATAGAAAATGTGAGAATGGGTGTGCAAGAGGAGCAAGGAAACAGGGGCTCAGGGTGGACAGGGGTACACAGTGTGAGAAAGGTGGATGCTCCAAGAGGAGGTGAGAGCATGTGTAGGCAGGAAATTAATAGGATGACCAGGGATCAAGAGGAAACAGATGAAATTGAAAAGGGTTCTAAAATGAAGAAGCAGAAAGGGAAATGGCCACAGTCCAGCACGGAGAGATCAAATCGAGTGAGTGGTATCAGTGGAACTAGCTGTAGATCCAGAAATGAGCTGTCGTGTTTTATACCAATGCTAGAAGTATAAGAAACAAGGTGGATGAAATGGTTGCACTAATTGCGTCTGTTCACCAAAGATTGTCAGAATAAGTGAGACATGGTTAGATGAGGATGACATCCTGACAAAAATAGAGATGGAAGGGTATGATATGTTTCATGAGGATAGAAGGGGTAAAAAGGGAGGGGGAGTGCTATTGATAATAGAGAAAGAGTTATG
This sequence comes from Typopeltis vanoorti, assembly GCF_054136105.1. NCBI lineage: Eukaryota > Metazoa > Arthropoda > Arachnida > Uropygi > Thelyphonidae > Typopeltis > Typopeltis vanoorti. The sequence continues at coordinate 19,353,585 of NC_143573.1, forward strand.
TCCATACAAGGTAGAGAAGCAAGAGGGAAATAGGGCCAGTGGTTTTGAGGCAGTATGGTGTGAGATAGAGGTGAATAGAATCAAATACTTGGTGAGATGTTGTTATAGACCTGGTAATGTTGATGGGGGTGATAGTGAAATGTATAGTCAAATAAGCCAAGCAAATAAGAAAAGGGTGATCGTTATGGGTGATTTTAAATATGGCAATATAGACTGGAATGAAGAGATAGCAACTGGAAGTAAAGAAAATGAGTTTCTTGAGTTTTTGAGGGATAACTACCTCAGACAGTATGTAACAGAGGGCACACAAGGATTAAGGGTCTTGGATTTTGTCATCTCATCGGAGGATGTAATTATCAATGAGGTATCAAATCATCCACCAATTGGTGAGAGTGACAATGAGATGAATCTCTGGATGGTTGCCAGCAGTGCAAGGACCCCTGTGAGAAAAGGGTATATGTGGAACTACAAGGGGGGTGATTATGAAGAGCTCAGGAGACAGTTTGTGGGTGGAATGAGGAGTTAGCTGGAAAAGAGATCAATCCAGCTTGGGGGATTTTCAAAAACTATCTAATAGATGCAATGTCTAAATGTATTCCAAGGGTGAGAAGGTTAAATAAGGTAGGTGTGAGATGGATGAATAAAGAGATTAAGCATGCAATACAGAGAAAAAGGGCATTATGGAGTCAGCATAAGAGAAGTGGAAATAACCAATTTCATGTGGTCTACAAAGACCAGGCAAGGAGGGTGACTTGGTTGGTGAGAGTGGCTAAAGAGAGGTATGAACAGCAGTTAGCTAATGAAGCCAAAAAAGAATCCTAGGGAGTTCTTTCGATAAGTAGCCAGCAAAAGAAAGAATGATTATGGAAGGATGACATTGATTGGAGAATATGGTATAAAGACAGCTGTTGCAGAATGTGTGGTGGAGATACTTAATGAGCAGTTCATAAACAACTTCATGGAGAGATTGAAAGAAGTTGATGATGGGGAGGAAAGTCTGACTGTAAGTGAGCAAGAGGTGTTTGGGGAGTTGAGTAAACTAGATGTAAATAAGGCTGTGGGACTTGATAATATATCACCACATATTCTGAAGGAATGTGCCATGGAGTTGACACCTGCCTTGACATATTTTTTTAATATGGGTCCTGCACTTGGTCAAGTTCCTAAGGAGTGGAAGGATGGCAAGATTATGCTACTTCATAAAGGAGGTGAACGACCTCAAGCATCAAACTATAGGCCTATCTGTGTGTCAGGTGTTGGTTAAGTTGTTGGAGAAGCTTGTGAGAACTAGGATCCAGAGTTGCGTTGACAACAATGGTATTATCTTTGATGGACAGCATGGATTTTTTAAAGGGAGGTCATGTTTTAGTAATCTCCTTACTTATTACAATAAAGTGACTGTTTACTTGGACAGAGAAGAATGATACACAGTAATATGCTTAGATTTCGCAAAGTCTTTTAATAAATTACCGCATGATAAGTTGATATTAAAACTAGATCAGATGGGGTTGGATATTAGATTGGTGCATTGGAGACTGGCTATCTGATAGGTATCAACAAGTTGTGCATGGGGGTGCAATATTCAGGAAAAGGAAAGTCACTAGTGGAGTGCCTCAGGGGTCAGTTTTAGAGCCATTGCTGTTTAACTTATATATTAATTATATTGGTGATGATTTGGATCGAGATATTTAGTTGTTTGCAGATGATGCAAAGTTCGGATGAACCATGAAGAGTAGAGAAGATATTGTGGCCTTACAATAAGACTTGAATAAACTGAGTGATTGGTCACGGCAATGGTGATGTGAGTTCAATGTTGCAAAATGTAAGGTTTTAAAATTTGGAAACCAAAAATGGGATGCAGAATTTATGCTTGGCGAGAATATATTGTCAGAGGTGGGGGAAATAAGAGATCTGAGGGTGATAGTGGATAAGGATCTGAAATTTAGGGGACACATAGCCAAAATTGTGAAGACGACACAAAGGCTTGGGAATGATGTGGAGGACACTGACATGTAGAAGTAGGGAGATTCTTGTTCCGTTGTATAAGGCTTTGATTAGGCCACACATGGACTATTGTGGCCAGATTTGGTCACCTGGTTTTCAGAAGGATGAAGAGATGTTGGAAACTGTCCAGACGCGACTGACTAAGGTAGTTTCTAACCCCTGGAATGTCGAGTATGAATTAAAGATTGAGAAGATGCAACTTGCAGAGTCTGGTGGACAGGAGGAAGAGGAGAGATATGATAGAGACCTACAAATTTGTAAGGGGTTGTTATAAGATCAATGCTAGAGAGTTTCTACAGAAAATAGTGGGAGATCAGTGGAGAACCAGAGGTCATCCCTGGAATCTGTATAAAGAAGGTGTGAGTAGGTGAGTGAGAAGCAGTTTTTTTCATGCAGTCTTGTGAATGATTGGAATGCCTTACCTGAGAGTGTGGTGTCTGCAGAGAATTTGAGTGTGTTTAAAGTGTGATATGATGAGCTGTGTGTATGATAAAAGGATCTCCTTGATGAGTCCTTGACTTCATAGGGTCTTGGGTAATAATAATAATAATAATAAATCTTTTAAGCAATTCAAATGTTTCTAGCATATCCCATCTTTTTCTCCTATCAACCAAATTCTGCAATCCACACACCTTCAATCTATCTTCATTGGGAATATTCCACTGGCCACTTACCATCTTGATCACTTGTCTGTGAATCCTCTCCACTGCTTCCTCATACCCAAGAAACCCAGGGGACCAGACTTGAGCAGAGTAGTCCATATGTGGGTGTATCAATGCCTTATAAAAAGGAATGACAGCCTCCTTATCTCTATTGTTAGTGTGTTCTTCAATAGCTAAAAATGTTTTGGGCTACCTTAGCAACTTTAGCAATATGTCCTCTAAATTTTAACTCTCAGTTTATCACCACACCCCTAAATGTCTAGCTTCATCTATTTCCTGGAGTGCAGTGCCATCAATGTGATACACTGCTTGTAATCTATTCATCACAAAATGCATAACTTTACATTTCTCAACATTAAACTGACACCGTTTAACTTTTGCCCATACTGACAGGCTATTTAAATCAATCCCCAAGCTCTCTCACCTTGATTAACTATTACTCTACCTAATTTTGCATCATCAGCAAATTACTGAATATTTCCTTTCAGGTTATTTCCTATTTCATTTATGTACAAATTAAACAGTAATGGTCTCAGTACTGAACCTTGTAGCACACCACTAGTCATCTGTTTTTGCCTTGATTCTTCCCCTCCATATACCACTTTTTGATATCTGTCCAGCAGCTACCCTCTTATGCACATTACCAGTGTCATATCCATCCCCAATTGTTCTAATTTGCATAACATAGTTCCATGTGGTATTCTGCCAAATGCCTTTGCAAAATCATTGTGTGTCCGTTTCCTTTATCCAACTATTTACTAACTATTATAAAAAGTTAGTAAATTACTAAGGCATGACCGATCGTTCATAAAGCCATGTTGACCCTCATACAGTATAATATTATTATCTATCCATTCTTGAATTCTCTTCTTTATCAATTTTTCTAGTACTTTTACCATCATGCCTGAGATACTGACTGGTCTATAATTTGCTACCGTAGTCTTAGAACCTCCCTTATGCAAAGGAATTATTTTGCCTTCTTTCCACTTGGAACTCTACCAGAGCTGAGAATTAAATTACACAGACTAGTCAAAGGCATTGCCAGTGACCTTTCACATTCTCGCAAAACCCTATCTGATATCCCATTTAATCCCACAGCTGTATTTACATTGAAATTCTGCAATAGCTTAAGAACTTCCAATTTATTCACCTCTGTTCCTACATTAGTGTCTGTCATGTAGGTTAAAGCAGTAACCGCACTAGGATGTCATATCCTTGAAAAGTGGTGACTCAGTAACTCAATTATTTTATCTGTTTCTGTTGACTCCTTTTGACCATCATTACTCATTAAGGTTAATCTTTGATAATCATTCTTTCCCTTACTTTTCACATAATGAAAGAACTCTTTGGGATTTCCTCTGGCCTGCTCGGCTAGATTCTTCTCATAATCTGATTTTGTCTTCCTTGCCATGCTGGTCACCTTTTTTTGCCTGAGCCTTGTAGTGTTCATGAGTTTCTTGATCACCTTTCTTTTTATACACCCTCCACAGCATTTTCTTCATGTGCAGCTCGCACATGAAGTAACATGTGCGAGTAACATAATGATGAGTAACATCGTTATGTTACTCATCCATCTAACTCCTACCCAATTAACCCTACTTACCCTAGGTATACAATTTTATACTGTTTCCCCTAGATGACCCTTAAGTATATCCCATGCACTACTAACATCCTTACCCTGCAAGTGTTTTATCCCATGGTACAGATTTAAGTTTCTTCCTAAGCATGTCATAATCACCTGCCTTATATTTCTGCAAATACCCCTTCTTGCTAGAATATTCCTCATGTTTTACAATCTTTCTAGTGAAGACTACATTGTCACTTTCACCACTTGGAGGCAAGTTGTCACCTTTGTTAATGCTAGCTCTTCTGATCCTATGACCAATGACCAGGTCAAATAGACTCCCATCCTTAGTCCCCTCCATTACATGCTGTCTTAAATAATTATCTCTCAGCAGGTGTATAAATTCTATTTCCTTCTTGCCATGTGATATTTCTTCCTTACACCCTATATCTCCACAGCTGAAGTCCCCATAATAATCACACGATCTACACTCATGTACTAATTTGGTGATGCATGTCTTCCAGATCATCTATGGAACTCCCGCTATATAGCAACGTCCAACTGTATATTTTGTCTTGTTTGTCTTACTGGTCTTAATCTCTAACCTGATTGCTTCAAACGAACAGCCACCTTCCTGCCTGTTCATTCACATTCAATCCTTCTAACTACATCATCTGCTGTAAGCCAAGTCTTGCTAATGCCTATAACTTTTGGCGAGGTTGCATTAACCAATGTCAAAAACTCCTCACTTTTGTTTATGATACTTTTGGCAGTAGTATTTAGAAACTGAAGCATCCCTTTAGCTACCCACCCACTTTACTTTCTGATTTTACTACCTTATTCAATATTTTTGCTTGAGGGACCAGATTCCTCACTTAGTAATTCTCACACTCACTCATTTCATGGGTGCCTTCACACAAACTCTCTTGCTTCACCTAATTGCTTAAGTTTCCCTGAATTTGCACTTCAGCATGCTCGGTGAACAAAGCTCTCTCCAGATACCTAACACCAAAACCATTTAGATGCAGTCCATCAGCATTGTACAAATCCTTCTTTCCATCAAACAGAGACCACAGATCCACAAATTCTACATCATTCCTTGTGCACAATCTATAGAGACTCATTGGCAATCAATGGACTACTCCTCAGTTTGACTCTATCATGGCATGGTCAGAGACTTACACTCTTCACCTTCTCATTCTTCAGTTTTGCTTCTACTAACTTTGCATCTGCCAATAGTATTAATAATAATAATAATAATATTGGTCAGCAGCCATACTCTTATGTAACCTAATTGTTTGTAATCCAATCCCATGTTCTCCAACGTGTGCAATGTCCTTCCATGCTTAGTTAGTAATTAGTTTACGGAATTAACAACGCTTATAAAGTATATTAATTAAAGGCAACTTTAATGAATAACTTCTATATTTTGGCAATGTCACGTTGTCATCTTCAGGAACATAAAGATATAGTATGTGCACGCAGGCACTAACAAAAGCAAATGAGGAAGAAAGCAAGAAACTAATATTGTTCCTAAAGTCCTAAGTGCCCTCTGGTGGGCTAATTTAGTTGTCTTGGCTGTTGGGCTGAAGTTCTCATAATGTAAGTATCCCAAATTTGGGGTAGTTTCATGCACCCAAATTTGTTGAGGTTTGGAACATTTTTTAGAGCTGCTGATGATTCCTTGAATAATCTTTCGTACTTAAACTTGCTGCGGTGTATTATTTTAGTTTTCTTCCAACGAATTCTATGGTGGGTATCTAAGGCATGGTCTGCCAGCCCAGAGTGGCTGTACTGGTGAAACCGGATGTGTTCCGGTTTCACCAGTACACCAGCAAATTGGCCAAAGTAGGACAATTTGCAGCTGCAAGGGACCTGGTATACACCAGGTAGGTCTAGGGGAAGTGGTTGGTCTTTGGTAGAGCGGATAAGGGATGCCAACTTTTTATATGGTCTGTAACAAGAAGTAAGGTCATATTTTTTGAGGATATTGGTTATTTTCTCAGAGGTGCCCTGGATGTAGGGGATGGTGATAAATTTGGCGTAATCTTTATTGTGGAGGGGGGGGTTGTGGTTTACTGGTTTTAGTATTTTTTGGGGGTTATAGCCATTGGCTAAGAAAGTGTTGAGGATGTGGTTTAGTTCAGTAGTTAGGGCCTTGTCATCTGAGCAGATTAATTTTGCCCTGTTATATAGTGTTTTTATAACCCCATATTGTTGTGAGGGGGGGGGGGATTTGCTAGCGAATGTATCTGGCAGTATGGGTGGGTTTTCTGTAAACAGAGAAAACCAAAGATCCATCAAGCTGGTGAGTGATTAAAGTGTCTAGGAAGGGGAGGGTGTCGTTTTCCTCTTTTTCTAAGGTGAACTGGACTCTGAGGTGTTGGTTGTTTAAGTGTGTTAGGAAGGAGTGGAGTGTGTCTGAGCCATGTGGCCAAATAGCGAACACATCATCCATGTAACGAAGCCAAATAGTGGGTTTTTGTGTGTGTGTGGGGGGGGGGGGGGTTAAGGCTTTCTCTTCAAAGGTCTCCATAAAGAAATTGGCCAAGGATGGGGGAAAGTGGTCACCTCTATCTGTTTGTAGAATTTTCCTTGTGAAACGAAATAGCCTGAGTTCATTGTGAACTGAAATAGGGCTGAGATATCGGGAGGAAACTTGGCTTGGATGAGCTCTAGGATTTCTTTGAGGACATTAGTGAATAGGGAGGAGACGTCAAAACTGACTATTATGTCAGTGTGTTGGAGTGAGAGGCTTTAAAGTGTGCTGAGTTTTTTATGTGTGATGGTGTGTTGCCAGTATAGTGTGTGAGCGTTTTGGCTAAATGTTTGGCTAATTTATATGTGGAGGAATCAATGCCATCCACTATGGGACGTAATGGCACATTTTGTTTATGTATTTTTGTGAGTCCGTATAATTGGGGGGGGGGTCTAGAGTTATAAGGTTTTAGTTTGTTAGTGACTTCCACAGGCCAAGAAGTGACTTTCTTAAGGAGTCTGTGGAGAGTTCTAATCTGAGAGCTGGTAGGATTATATTCAATAGGGAGGTAAGTAGTACGGTCTAGTACTAAAGCATTAAGCTTACCTTTGTAGTCCTTTTGATTGAGCACCACAGTGGCGTTTCCCTTATCTGCTTTGGTGATTACTATTTTTTTTGTTTTTCTTCATTTCTAGTAGGGCTGCATATTTGTCTTTGGATAAGTTGGTTTTTGGAGGTTTGGCTTTAGTGAGAACAATGGCTACATCCAGTCTGACGTTGTTGGCGATATGGTTGGGAAGGTTGCGAATCCCACGTTCTATTTGGATCATGATTTCCTCGGCAGGTATTCTTTTAGAAGCTAGAGTGAAATTGTGGCCACGTGCAAGTGCGGTGAGTGCTTCAGGCTTTAAAACTACCGACGAGAGGTTGACAGTGTTGAGTGTTTGACTACAGGTGGCTGTGGTAAGGAAGTAGAATTCTTTATCAGGTTTTCGTACATTTTCAAGTGCCGACTTCGTATTTTTTCGAATTCTCTTTCTTGCCAAAGCGCATGAGACATCATAAAGAATCGTCCAACGATCATGGCCGAGCGTATTTGAAAGCTCTTCCTCTAGCGCCTGTAAGGTTTCATTTTCGTCGGCAAGGAGAACACGCGTCGCGGTAATTTGTTCTCTTAATAGGGCGAAGCTAGTGCGATTATAAATACGCAGAGCTTTCTGTGAAGTAAAGCAGTGCTTCAATTTAACACAATTAGGGATTACCTTGTGATCCCGGCAGTGTTTTACGAATGTCAGACAATTTAGTTGTCTCGATATCTTCAACCTCATTTTGCCATATTGACGTGCCTTTCTGTGATGGAATCTCCGTGGATGATCGTAATTCTAGTAGCAAGGCTTATACATTGGTCATACATAGCTAGTAATTAGTTTACGGAATTAACAACGCATATAAAGTATATTAATTAAAGGCAACTTTAATGAATAACTTCTATATTTCGGCAACATCACATTGCCATCTTCAGGACCATAAAAGCCACATGGCTCAGACACACTCCACTCCTTCCTAACACACTTAAACAACCAACACCCCAGAGTCCAGTTCACCTTAGAAAAAGAGGAAAACAACACCCTCCCCTTCCTAGACACTTTAATCACTCGCCAGCTTGATGGATCTTTGGTTTTCTCCGTTTACAGAAAACCCATCCATACTGGGAGATACATTCACCAGCAATCCCACCACCCTCCCCTCACAACAATATGGAGTTATAAAAACACTATATAACAGGGCAAAATTAATCTGCTCAGATGACAAGGCCCTAACTACTGAACTAAACCACATCCTCAACACTTTCTTAGCCAATGGCTATAACCCCCAAAAAAATCCAAAAAAAATACCAAAACCAGTAAACCCCCTCCACAATAAAGATTACACCAAATCTATCACCATCCCCTATGTCCAGGGCACCTCTGAGAAAATAACCACTATCCTCAAAAAATATGATCTTACTTCTTGTTACAGACCATATAAAAAGTTGGCATCCCTTATCCGCTCTATGAAAAACCAACCACTTCCCCTAGACCTACCTGGTGTATACCAGGTCCCTTGCAGCTGCAAATTGTCCTACTTTGGCCAAACAGGCAGGACAGCAAATATCAGGATTTCAGAACACAAAGACTACATCCGGTTTCACCAGTACAGCCGCTCTGGGCTGGCAGACCATGCCTTAGATACCCACCATAGAATTCGTTGGAAGAAAACTAAAATAATACACCGCAGCAAGTTTAAGTACGAAAGATTATTCAAGGAATCATCAGCAGCTCTAAAAAACGTTCCAAACCTCAACAAATTTGGGTGCATGAAACTACTCCAAATTTGGGATACTTACATTATGAGAACTTCAGCCCAACGGCCAAGACATCCAAATTAGCCTGCCAGAGGGCACCATTAGGACTTTAGGAACAATATTAGTTTCTTGCTTTCTTCCTCATTTGCTTTTGTTAGTGCCTGCGTGCACATACCATATCTTTATGTTCCTGAAGATGGCAACGTGACATTGCCGAAATATAGAAGTTATTCATTAAAGTTGTCTTTAATTAATATACTTTATATGCATTGTTAATTCCGTAAACTAATTACTAGCTATGTATGACCAACGTATATGCCTTGCTCCTAGAAGTCCTTCCATGCTGTATCCTATCAAAAGCCTCAGCAAAGTGAAAAAGTATCATTGTGTATCCATTCCCCTTGTTCAACTCAATGGTAACATTATTATAAAATGTGAGGAAGTTACTCAGATCTGTTCTTTCCCTGATTCCATTAAAACTTCTCCATTTAACAACCTTGTCCACCCACACAGTCTACTGAACTGAGATCAACATGAAAGGTTATACTGCTCTGCTACTCATGGTTGTTAGTGTTACATGGCTGTCAGATAGGTATTAGCAAGTTGTGTATGAGACACAATATACAGAAAGAGAAAATCAGTAGTGGTGTGCTACAGGGATATGTTTTGGGATTATTGTTGTGTAGCTGGTATGTTAATGATACTGGGAGAGGTTTAAATGCAAATATACAACTGTTTGCAGATGATGCAAAATTCGGGAGAACAATGAGGAATCAAGAAGATGTTGTAGCCTTGAATAGGAATATGAAAGTGGGCAAATGGGTGGAATTGTCATCTCAATGACAATTCCACCCATTTGTGAAAAGTGTATGGTACTAAAATGTGGTAGGCAGCAGTGAATACAAAGTATACACTTTCTGATTAAATTCTGAAGTGGATTGAGGAGATGAATCTAAAGAACAGTGCTCAACAAGAACCTGAAGTTTAGGAGTTTGCACAAATTATGAAGTCATCTTCATCAGATTACAACAGCAATGCACAAATAAAGAGGTTATGGTGTTCCATTGTATAAGGCCTTGATCCAGCCTCATATGGATCTGCCTAATATAGAATATGGAATATGAAAGATGGAATACTTCAATAAATTGCTCATTTAACATCTCTACTATAACCTCCTGAGTGTTTATCATTCTACCATTATCACTGACCTACATCATCCTCTCATAATCATTCTTCCTTCTACTGGCCATATATCAAAAAAATCCCTAGAATTTCTTTCAGCCTCATTTGTTAACTGCTGCTTATACTGAGCATTTTTGCTGCCCTTACAAAGTGAGTCACTCATGTCACTGATTATTGTCACCTTTCTTGTACTGCTTCCACATCTTTTCTTCCAGCATGCTTCACCTCATCAGCCATCCATTTTACACCTACCTTATTTAATATTTTAACATTTCGAATATATGCAGTGAATGCCTCTGCCAGATAGTTCCTGAGAAGGTACTAAGCAGCACTGACTTCCTTCCCATCCAATTCCTCATTCCATGATATCACTACAAGCCACCTCCTGAGTTTGTCATAATCACCTGCCTTATAGTTCCACATATAACCCTTTATCACAAAAGTCCTTATATGGTTGGCCACCACTCAAGTGATCATTTCATGGTCACTTTCACCAACTGGAGAAAGATGTGACATTTATTTACAATAATATCCTCTTAAGAGATAATCAAATCCAAGATCCTCAGTCCCCCTGTACCCCCTGTTATATACTGCCTAAGATAGCTGTCCCTCAAAACAACTCAAGAAATCCATTCTCTTTTTTGCTCCAGGCTGTCTCTTCATTCCAATCTATATAATTAAAATTGAAATTGCCCATAATGATCACCCTTATTAGTCATACTAATTTGCCTATACATTCCCTTCTCACTGCCTGCCACATTATCAGGTCTATAGCAACACCCTATGAAACATTTCATCCTGTTCACCTACATTTCACACCATACTGTTTCAAAACCAGTATCAATATTTGCTCTTTGCATCTCAATCCTATATGCGTGCAACTCTTCTGGCATTATCAGCATTCTTCTGCCCTTTCTGCAATGTCTGCCTTTATGAAAGACTGTATATCCTTCCATCTCTATTCCTGCATCCTCTTGCAACCACATATTACTTATTCCAACAATGTTTGGGCAAATGAACTTTCAATGCCATTGTTTCGTTTCCCTTAATTTGAATATTTCTACCATTCAAAAACATACACACTAGCTCATTTCTGTTTCTGTAACAAATCCCACTGGCCCCATGTTTCAAAATGACTCCTCCAACCTCCCACCCTGGCATGTAATAGATGTGTAATATCATCAGATATTACACCTCTCCCACGGAATAAATATTACTCCCACATCCCCTTGACTATCTTAATCCTTTATTGTACACACTCACACATTCACTCTTGAAACACCAACTACACTTCTCATGAAGTGTAGATGGTGTTCCCCCCCCATGACTCCCATTCATATCCCTTTCTACCTTGTGTTCCTTCTCTCTCATTCTCTTCAGAAAATTGGATATGGAGGTGTGGCATCTTAAATGAGAAAGGTCACTAGTGGTGTGCTGCAGGGGTCAGCTTTGGGGCCATTGTTGTTGTTCAATTTGTATGTTAATGATATTAGGATGGGTTTAACTAGTGTATGCAGCTGTTTGCAGATGATGTAAAATGGGAGAGAGCAATGCAGAGTCAAGCAGATGTTATGGCCTTACAGGATTTGAATAGATTGCATGAATGGGCAGGTAAGTGTTGCAAAGTATAAGTTTTGAGATTTGGTATGCAACGATGGGATGCAAAGTATACACTTGGTGGGGAAACTTTAAAGGAAGTACAAGAGAAGAGCCTCGTATTTTGTGTTGGGGAACTGGACAATGAGACTTATTTGTGCCTATGGTCCCACAGAAGGTTCTACTAAGGTAGAAGTGGAGGAATTTTTTGAGGCTCTAGAGAAAGCTACTGACACAATGAAATAGGAAAAGTTGGTCCTTGTTGGGGATCTAAATAACAGAGTAGGAAATTATTGTCAGACAAAGAAAAATATTTTGGGAAAATTTGGAGAAAAGAACAAAGCTAATAATAACGGCAAATATCTGTTGGATTTCTGCTCAGGACATGGACTGGTTATTACTAACACCATGTTCCAACATAAAAATGTGCACAAATTCACATGGAGAGAAGAGGCTAGGAATAAGAAAAGTCTCATTGACTATGTTATTGTTGATAGTGATGTTTTCTCCCTGGTGCAGGACACCAGAGTGTACAGAGGATTTGAAATTGGAAGTGATCACTATTTAGTCTAGAGCAAGATACAATTGAATTTCATATCGAAAAGAATGACATGTAAGAAAGTTTTAAAAGCGAATAAAAGTTGAGCAGCACTCAGATGTGAACTGTAGACTAAAATACATAAAGATTATTGAAGGAAAAATGAAAGAGTTTGAGAACAGAACCAAACCTTCGAGATTCAGTGGCAAGCCTTGAAGAAAACCCTGATTGATTCAGCTAGAGAGGCATGTGGTGAAGTTGTCTGCAAGGATAGAAAAATTAGAACTCCAGGGTGGACACAGGAAGTTAAAGAGGCAGTGAAGGAATAGAAGAAAGCATATCAAACGTTCCTGGCAAATAAGTCAGCTTGTGCTCTTAGAGAATACAGAGACAAATGTAAGAAAGCTAAACACTGTGTAAAACTAGCTAAACAAAAGTCATGGGAGGACTTTGGCAAGAACATTGAAAATAAATATCAAGAAGGTGGCAAAATATTCTGGAGGTTGTTGAAGAAGCTTAGGAATGGAGGAAAGAGTGCTGTAAAAGGAGTTAGAGATGATAAAGGTGAAATGAAAATGGGAGAAAAAGATATCCTTGAAGTATGGAGTAATTACTTTGAAAATTTGCTAAATGAAACAAGCAGTGATGACAGCACAGTGATAAAAAACACTGACCAGGCATGCAGTCAGGAATACATATCCATACTTGAAGTAGAAAAAGCCATCAAAGGCTTGAAATGTGGAAAAGCAGCAGGAGTAGATGACATTCGACCAGAAATGCTGAAGTATAGTGGTATAAATGTCTTACAGTGGCTGCACTGCATAGTTCAGAATGTCTGGACAAAGGGACGGATTCCAGATGATTGGAGTAGAGCTCTCATAGCACCCATATATAAAAAGGGAAATAAAACTGAATGTGAGAATTACAGAGGTATATCCCTATTGAGTGTTCCTGGTAAGATATATGCAAGTATACTTGAGAAACGGTTGAGAAGAATTGTGGAAGAAAAGCTTGGTGAAGAACAAGCTGGATTCAGGTCAAATAGAGGCTGTCAGGATCAGATCTTCACTTTACGACAAATAGTGGAGAAATCATGGGAATACAACAAAGATCTGTATTTAAGTTTTGTCGATTTGAAAAAGGCATATGACAAGGTGCCAAGAGAGAAGCTATTCAATACACTACAGTTATATGGTGTCAATGGGGCATTATATCAAGCAATACTTAGTCTTTATTTGAGTTGTAAGTCAGCAGTTAGAATTGAAGGAAGTACAGGAAGATGGTTTAATTTTAAATCTGGTGTGAGACAAGGATGTACATTATCCCCTCTGTTATTCATTATCTATATTATTATTATTATTATTATTATTATTAAAACAAGACCTCATGGAGTCAAAGACTCATCAAGGAGGTCCTTTTATCTTACACACACATCTCATCATACCGTGTCTTAAACACATTCAAACTACTTGCAGACACCACGCTCTCAGGCAGGGCATTCCAATCACTCACAACTCTGCACGAAAAAAACCTGCCTCTCACTCCCTTACTCACACCCTCCTTATACAGTTTCCAGGGATGACCTCTGGTTCTCCCCTGATCTCCCACTATTCTCTGTAGAACTTCTCCACCATTGATCCTATAACAACCCCTTACCAACTTGTAGGTCTCTATCATATCTCCCCTCTTCCTTCTCTCCACGAGACTCTGCAAATTACATCTTTTCAATCTTTCCTCATACTCAACATTCCAGAGGTCAGAAACTACCTTAGTCATTCGCCTTTGGACCCTTTCCAACATCTCTTCATCCTTCTGAAAACCCGGTGACCAAATCTGGGCACAATAGTCCAAGTGTGGCCTAATCAAAGCCTTATACATTGGAACAAGTATCTCCCTACTTCTACATGTCAGTGTCCTCCGCATCATTCCCAGAATTCTTTCTGTTGTCTTCACAATTTTGGCGATGTGTCCCCTAAATTTTAGATCCTTATCCACTCTCACTCCCAGATCTCTTATTTCCTCTACTTCCAACAATATATTCTCACCAAGCATAAATTCTGCATCCCATCTTTGTTTTCCAAATTTTAAAACCTTACGTTTTGCAACATTGAACTCACATCCCCATTTGCTTGCCCAATCACTCAATTTATTCAAGTCTTCTTGCAAGGCCACATCTTCACTACTCTTTATGGTTCGTCCCAACTTTGCATCATCTGCAAACAACTGAATATCTCCATCCAAATCTTCACCAATATCATTAATATATAAGTTAAATAGTAATGGCCCTAAAACAGACCCCTGAGGCACTCCACTAGTGACTTTCCTTTTCCTGGATATTGCACCCCCATACACAACTTGTTGATACCTATCAGATAGCCAGTCTCCAATCCAATGCGCTAATCTAATATCCAACCCCATCTGCTCTAGTTTGACTGTCAACTTATCATGAGGTACTCTATCAAAAGCTTTTGCGAAATCCAAGTATATTACTGTGTATCCTTCTCCTCTGTCCAAGGAAGCAGTCACTTTATTGTAATAAGTAAGTAGATTACTAAAACATGACCTCCCTTTAGCAAATCCATGCTGTCCATCAAAAATTATACCATTGTTGTCAACCCAACTCTGGATCCTAGTTCTCACAAGCTTCTCCAACAACTTAACCACAACACCTGACACACAGATAGGCCTATAGTTTGATGCTTGAGTTCGATCACCTCCTTTATGAAGTGGCACAATCTTGCCCTCCTTCCACTCTTTAGGAACTTGACCAAGTGCAAGACTCGTATTAAAAAAATATGTCAAGGCAGGTGTCAACTCTCTAGCACACTCCTTCAGAATACGTGGTGATATATTATCAAGTCCCACAGCCTTATTTACATCTAGTTTACTCAACTCCCCAAACACCTCTTGCTCACTTACAGTCAGTCTCTCCTCCCCATCATCAACTGCTCTTAATCTCTCCATGAAGTCACATTCACAAGATTGAAAGATCTTTATGAATCGCTCATTAAGTATCTCCACAACACATTCTGCAACAGCTGTCTTTATACCATTTCCTCCAATCAATGTCATCCTTCCATAATCATTCTTTCTTTTGCTGGCTACATATCGAAAGAACTCCCTAGGATTCTTTTTGGCTTCATTAGCTAACTGCTGTTCATACCTCTCTTTAGCTACTCTCACCAACCAAGTCACCCTCCTTGCTTGGTCTTTGTAGACCTCTTGAAATTGGTTACTTCCACTTCTCTTATGCTGTCTCCACAATGCCTTTTTTTTCTGTATTGCATGCTTAATCTCTTTATTCATCCATCTCACACCTACCTTATTTAACCTTCTCACCAATGGTATACATTTAGACATTGCATCTACTAAATAGTTTTTGAAAATCCCCCAAGCTGCATTGATCTCTTTTCCAGCTAACTCCTCATTCCATGCTACATCTGCAAGCTGTCTCCTGAGCTCTTCACAATCACCCCCCTTGTAGTTCCACATATACCCTTTTTTCACAGGGGTCCTTGCACTGCTGGCAACCACCCAAGTAATCACCTCATGGTCACTTTCACCAATTGGTGGATGATTTGACACCTCATTTATAATTACATCCTCTGATGAGATGACCAAATCCAAGACCCTTAATCCTCGTGTGCCCTCTGTTACATACTGTCTGAGGTAGTTATCCCTCAAAAACTCAAGAAACTCATTTTCTTTACTTCCAGTCGCTATCTCTTCATTCCAGTCTATATTGCCATAATTAAAATCACCCATAATGATCACCCTTTTCTTATTTGCTTGGCTTATTTGACTATACATTTCACTATCACCACCATCCACATTACCAGGTCTATAACAACATCCCACCAAGTATTTGATTCTATTCACCTCTATCTCACACCATACTGCCTCAAAACCACTGGCCCTATTTCCCTCTTGCATCTCTACCTTGTATGGACATAACTCTTTCTCTATCATCAATAGCACTCCCCCTCCCTTTTTATCCCTTCCATCCTCACGAAACACATCATACCTTTCCATCTCTATTCCTGTCAGGATGTCGTCCTCATCTAACCATGTCTCACTTATTCCGACAATCTCTGGGTGCACAGACGCAATTAGTGCAACCATTTCATCCGCCTTGTTTCTTATGCTTCTAGCATTGGTATACAAACACAACAACTCATTTCTGGATCTACAGCTAGTTCCACTGATACCATTCACTCGATGTGCTCTCTCCATGCTGGACTGGGGCCATTTCTCTTTCTGCTTCTTCATTTTAGAACCCTTTGCAACAACATCTGTTTCCTCTTGATCCCTGGTCATCCCATTACTTTCCTGCCTACACATGCTCTCACCTCCTCTTGGAGCATCCACCTTTCTCACGTTGTGTATCCCTGTCCACCCTGGGCCTCCCCGTTTCCCTGCTCCTCTTGCACACCCATTCTCTCATTTTCTATACTCATACCACTCACCTCTCCATTGATTTCCACTTCTTCAATCTCTCCTGTCTTACTCTCCTGCTCTTCCACATCACTCCCCTCTCGATCTGATTCATTTTCTCTATTCACTTCTCTACCTTCCAGCAGCAGTCTCTCCAAGCGACTCACACCATAACCACTCAAATGCAGTCCATCACTCCCATACAGCTCACTTCGTCCCTCAAACTCATTCCACACATTAACAAACTGTACTCCCGTCTCCTCACACATTTCAGCCAGAATACCATTCATAATCCTTGCTCTCTGCCTCATTTCACCACAATCATACCTAGGCAACACACTGACCACCCTTCCTGTCACACTATTCTCTTTTATCTTTCCAAGCAGTCTCTTGACATTCATTTTGACATGCTCTTTGTTCTCTCACAAATCATTTGTACCAATTAATACAATTAACTCTTTTGCTCGCTCCCGCCTCATATCCAATGCCTCAATCACTCTACTTATTTTACCGCCTGGAAAACATACCTTGTGCATTTTATCCTCTAGCACATCTTTAATAATGAAGTCGCCATATAACGCCACTCGCTCATCTTTCGTTAACTCTTTCATGCCATCATGATTTATTGTAATAGTTTTGACCTGAATTCTCTTAATTTCATTCCGCATCCATTTCATTTCTTGCCTCATCCAATCTAATTCACTTTCCGAACCTCGCGACACATTCACTCTATCATTAAATCTTTCTAACTTTCTAACTCTCGACCCCCTCTTCTCACATTCCCTCTCATTCATCCTTCTTTGTTTCCATACTTTCGGTCCAACATACGTCCAACTTTCACTATCATTCTTCTCACTTTCACTCTCATTTATCTTTCTTTGTTTCCGTACTTTCGGTCCAACATGCGTCGAACTTTCGCCATCATTTATTCTTTCGATTTTTTTTACTTGCGATTTCTGCATTACGCAAGTTCTACTTTCATTCGTTCTCTCAATTTCGTTTCTTTCCACCTCACTTTCGTCCCTTTTAACATCCATTACGGTTGTCAAATCGCTCTTTTTCTGGATCACATTATGAAGGAAAGTGGTATTAAACCTGATATCAAAATTTGAGATGTTAATGTCAGCTCTTTGCTTTATGCGGACAATGTTATAGTTCTAAATAAATCCGCTACAAGTCTGCAAGATTCTCTGACTAAATTGAATAACTGTTGTAATAGATATGGTGGACACAGGAATAAAAAGGTCAGCAATAAAAAGACAAAGACAATGAAATAGGCAGAATCGTTGAAAATGTCAACTGTGTTGTGAATGGAGAACCTGTGAAACAAGTAAAACATTTCAGCTACTTAGGCATGATTTTTAGTGAAGATGGTAAATTATATATGGAAATAGACAACAGAATCAACAAAGCTGGTATGGTAGGAAGTCAATTGAATAAATTCATATGGAACAAGAGAGAAATTAGTCGGAACACTAAATTAGCTGTATACAAGATAGTGTTCAAACCAGTTTTAACTTATGGATCTGAGAGCTTGGTCAGAAGTAAAACACTTTACCAAAGACTAGAGACTGCAGATATGAGAGTCCTGAGAAAGATTAGAGGTGTGAACAGATGGCATCAATGGCAATATCATATTAAAAACGAAGATATTAGGAAAGAACCTGACATTGTCAGCATCCAGGAATGCGTTAGCAGAGCTAATATCAGGTGATATGGTCACTTAAACAGAATGAGCGAGGAAAGATTAGCAAAACAAGTGTTCTCTGCCAAGTTGGCAGGAAAACAACCCAGAGGAAGACCAAGATATAGGTGGATTGATACGGTACAAAGTGCCTTAGATGATAGAAATATAAGATCTGGTAATGCTGGAGTCTTGACAAGTAATAGGCTGATTTGGAGGAAAATTGTAGATAGGAAGTTAGTAATGATGTAAATTTTTCATGTAGTACTATCATATCCTGTACACCCCTTGAGGGCACATGGCAGGAATTTAATGATGATTATGACAAGAGAAGAGAGAGATCTAGGAGTGATGGTGGACAAGGATCCGAAATTCAGGGGCTTCACAACTTGCCATTGCACAAGTTGTGAAGACATCACATTGAATAATGGCAATAATGCAGAGGACCCTGACGTGCAAAACTAGAGAGGTTATGATGCCATTGTGGAGTCTTTGGAATGTGGAGTATGAGGTAGATTGAGAGAATGTAAATTGCAGAGCCTCGTGAATCTCCCAACAGATAGAAAGAATTCTAACACCACACACCCTCCTCTCCCTTCCAAATATAATTACAGCAAATCCATTACTATCTCATAAGAGGTGGCCAAGATCTTAAAAATATACAATCTTGTGACTACTTATATTAGGAGGAAGAGGGAAGATATTATTGAGACATATAAGCCAGTCAAGGGTTGTTATCAGGTTGACATGGAAGAAATTTTTCAAAGAATAGGAGGAGGGTAGAACTAGAGGCCATCCATGGAAACTGTATAAGGATGGAGTGAGGAGAAGGTTCTTTATATGGAGAGTGGTTGGTGAGTGGAATGCATTATTTGCCGGCCTGGCTGACCGAGTGGTTAGCATATCCGCTCTCCAGCCAAAAGGCTGCGGTTCGAATCCTGCCATGGGCATGGATGATTTTGGGAAAAAAAACCAGTGGCGGTGGTCGGAGGTAGATGGTGTTGAGGTAGTTACAGTCAGTTGGTGGATAAGTGAAGGAGTGGTGGAAGCAGTTGTAGAGCAGGTGCCCTCCCTCAGTGAGTCTTTGGACTACGTGGAGGTGTCAAATAATGATAATGATAATAATTACCTGAGTGTGTTATAAATGCAGGCAAATCAAATCAGTTTAAAGCACAATTGGATTAGTTTTATTATTATTATTATTATTATTATTAAAACAAGACCTCATGGAGTCAAAGACTCATCTACGAGGTCCTTTTATCTTACACACACATCTCATCATACCGTGTCTTAAACACATTCAAACTACTTGCAGACACCACGCTCTCAGGCAGGGCATTCCAATCACTCACAACTCTGCACGAAAAAAACCTGCCTCTCACTCCCTTACTCACACCCTTTTTGTGTGCCATAGTGTGTACCTTTCATGATGAGTCTCTGACTCTACACAGGTCAGATATTAATAATAATTTCATCCATTAATTGTATACCGTGCATGCATGACAACTTTGCCTACCACATGAAAACCATAGAATTCTTTCTATCTGTTGGGAGGTGTAGTCATAGGTTAAAGAAGTGTTTTTTACATTGGTGCATTCTGTGGTGAGTGCACTGTTATCTGAGCAAATTAAATTTGCCTGGTTGACTAAGGTTTTATGGTGCCATATTGTTGCAAGAGTTGGGGGGGACATTTGATGGGTGTATTTTCCTGTGTGTATGTGTGGGTTTCCTGTAGATGGTGAAAGTCAGAGATCCATGTGGTTGTCCTGTAACAAAGGTGTCTAGGAAAGGTAGACTGTTGTTATTATTATTATTATTATATTATTATTATTACCACCCCAAGACCTCATGGAGTCAAAGACTCATCTGGGAGGTCCTTTTATCACACACACACAGCTCATCATACCGTGTTTTAAACACATTCAAACTCTTTGCAGACACCACATTCTCAGGCAAGGCATTCCAATCATTCACAACTCTGCACGAAAAAAAAACTGCCTCTCACTCCCCTACTCACTCCCTCTTTATACAGTTTCCAGGGATGACCTCTGGTTCTCCCCTGATCTCTCACTATTCTCTGTAAAACTTCTCCAGCATTGATCCTATAACAACCCCTTACCAACTTGTAGGTCTCTATCATATCTCCCCTCTTCCTCCTGTCCACCTGACTCTGCAAATTACATCTTCTCAATCTTTCCTCATACTCGACATTCCAGAGGTCAGAAACTACCTTAATCAGTCTCCTTTGGACCCTTTCTAACATCTCTTCATCCTTCTGAAAACCCGGTGACCAATCTGGGCACAATAATCCATGTGTGGCCTAATCAAAGCCTTATACAATGGAACAAGAATCTCCCTGTTTCTACACGTCAGTGTCCTCCACATCATTCCCAGAAGCCTTTGTGTTATCGTCACAATTTTGGTGATCTGTCCCCTAAATTTTAGATTCTTATCCACTATCACCCCCAGATCTCTTATTTCCTCTATCTCCAACAATATATTCTCACCAAGCATAAATTGTGCATCCCATCTTTGTTTTCTAAATTTTAAAACTTACATTTTGCAAGATTGAATTTACATCCCTTTTTCCGTGCCCAATCATTTAATCTATTCAAGTCTTCCTGTAAGGCCACAACATCTTCACTACACTTCATGGTTCATCCCATTACATTTGTTACTTTGTATTTCTATTGTGAATTGGATCCTTGGATGTTGACTGTTCAAATGGGATAGGAAAGTGTTTAAGGTGTCCAGGCCATGTGGTCAAATCATGAACACATCATCAGCATTGTGTAGCCAAATAGTGGTAAAGGGGAGAGGGAAGAATTATTATTATTATTATTGGTGTTGCTGTTCCAGGAAACTCCAAGGAGTCGACAGACTCATCGAGGGAGGCCATAACATCATGTCAAGAACAACTATTCAACATTCACACAGTATCTATCATACCTTGCCTTGAACTCATTCACAGTCGTAGCACCCACAACAGACTCTGGAAACTTATTCCACTCATTCACTACTCTCCAAGTAAAAAACCTAGCTCTAACAACATTGTCAACCACGCTCTTGCCCAGCTTCCATTCATGGCCCCTAGTCCTCCCACTACCAGTCATATTTTCAAAAATATCTTCTGGATCAATCTTATAAAAACCCTTCAGTAATTTGAATGTCTCAATCATATCACCCCTCCTTCGCCTATCGACCAATTTCTGCAACCCACAAATCTTCAACCTATTCTCATAAGGTTCATTCCACAGACATGCTATCATCTTGGTCACTCGTCTCTGGATCCTCTCCACTTCCTCCCCATCACGAAGAAACCCTGGTGCCCATAACTGGGCACAGTAGTCCAGATGGGGTCTTATCAAGGCTCGATACAGAGGAACAACAACTTGTTTGTCTCTGCATGTCAAAGTATTTTTCAGAAACCAAGTGATTTGGTGAGCTGTTTTAGTCACTTTTGCAATGTGCCCCCTAAACTTCAATTCCCTATCCACTGACACTCCCAAATCCCTGGCCTCATCAATCTCCTGGAGTACAGTTCCACCAATGCGATATACTGCTGCTATTCTTTTCACCCCAAAGTGCATAACCTTACACTTTGCCACATTAAATTGACATCCATTTTTCCTAGCCCAGTCCTCCAAACTATCCAAATCATCCTGTAAAATTTTGACATCCTATGCACTCATAATTGCTCTACCCAACTTTGCATCATCAGCAAACAAGTGAACACTTCCTTTCAAATCCTTTCCTATATCATTGATGAACAAATTGAAAAGCAGTGGTCCAAGAACAGAGCCCTGTGGCACTCCACCAGTCACAAGCTGTCTTTTAGACTCCACTCCTGAATAAACCACTCTCTGGTATCTCTCCTTCAACCACCCTCCTATCGATCTCACCAACACTATATCTATCCCCATCTGCTCCAGTTTACTGATTAGGGTTCTATGTGGTATCCTATCAAAAGCCTTGGCAAGGTCCAGTAGTATTACTGTAAACCCATTACCCCTATCCAGTTCAGCCATCACTGTGTTATAAAACGTGAGCAAGTTATGAGGCATGATCTATCCTTCACAAAACCATGTTGTCCCCCATACAATATCCCATTTTCATCTATCCAATCCTGTATTCTTTTCTTTACTAATTTCTCTAAGACCTTGACAATGATTCCTGATATGCTAATCGGTCGGTAATTTACAACAGCAGTCTTGGAACCACCTTTATGCAGTGAAACCATTTTCCCCTCTTTCCACCCCCTCGGGACTAACCCAGACCTGAGACTCAAATTAAACAAAATGGTCAAGGGTACTGACAATTCTTTAGCTGCTTCTTGTACAACACGAGCTGGTATACCATCCAATCCCACAGATGTATTGACATTGAGGTTATGCAATAGACTACTCACCTCCACTTCATTCACCACAATTCCCGTATAATCTACTGGTACATTCATTTCTGCAATATACCAGTAGATACCACCTGGATGATATATTCTTGCAAAGTGCTCACTCAATAACTCAACTATATCAACTCATTCAGTTACCTCCCTACCATCGGCATTCTTTAAAATCATTCTGCCATGTGCATTTTTCCTTTTACTTGCTACATATCTAAAAAACTGTTTAGGATTCTCTTTAGCCTGCATGCCAATGTTCTTTCGTAATCCTTTTTTTGCTTTTCTTACCACACTCGTTACCCTTCTGGCCTGCGCTTTATACCATTCTTGTGCCTGCCGGTCACCTTTCTCCTTAAATTCCCTCCATAGTTGTTTCTTTTTTTGCAGCTCAAGCTTAATGGTGTTATTCATCCATTTAAACCCTAGTTGATTTATTATTTGGACTCTAGGTATACAGTCAGCCATTGCTTCATGCAAACACTTCTTAACTACCTCCCATGCACTATCGACTTCTAGTCCTTGCAGTTGTACATGCCATGGCACTGAACCAATCAAACTCCTAAGCTTGTCATACTTTCCAGCCCGATAATTCCACATGTACCCTGTCTTAGTTGAAAATTCTACACCTTTAGCCACCTCCCAAGTCAAGACCCTATGATCACTCTCACCGATTGGTGGCAATGTGGTCATATTTGTTACAGCCAAATCCTCAGATGTAATTACTAGGTCAAGCACTCTCTGACCCCTAGTATTTTCCATTACATGCTGTCGCAGATAGTTATCCCTTAATAACCGCATAAAATCCAATTCCTTCCTCCCGTGTGTCCTCTCCTCACTCCAATCAATCCGGCAATAGTTGAAATCTCCCATAATAATCACCCTCCTTCCACTCATTTCTTCTATTTGCTTGTGCATACTGTCACCACCATCTTTTCCATCACCTGGTCTATAGCAGCACTCAATTGTATATTTAGTTCTGCTAGCCACAATCTCACACCAAATGGCCTTAAATGGCTCTTTTCTCTATCCTGCAATTCAACTTCTATTCTCCTTGGCTGCAGCTCATCAGCTATCATCAACAATACTCCTCCCCCCCATTTTATTCTCTCTGTCATTCCTGAACACACTATACCCATCACATTCAATCCCACTAGCTATATCATCTACAGTCAGCCATGTTTTACTAATACCAATAACCTGTGGTCTGAATATAAGAATATAAGGCATTATATCAAATGTCTCCATAAAAAGTTAGAAAAAGGAGCGAGAAAGAGAGGAGTCCATGGCTGTTCACTATTTGTTTAGAAAGAATAAATTTCTCCCAACAGATAGAATTCTTTCTATCTGTTGGGAGACAGATAGAATTTCAGTTAAGTTTTTCTAGAAAGCTAGAAAAACTTAACTGCTCCCTGAAAGACCAAATACAACACTGGATTTACCTTCAATGCACCAGGTACCCTGCAGCTGCAACCATTTATACTATTATAAAACAGGCAGGACAACTATTATCTATATATCAGAACACCAGGACTACATCCAGTTTCACCAGTGTGGGCACTCAGGATTTGTAGACCATATTCTAAATACTCGGAACAATCCATTGGAAAAAAAGCCACCTTAATCCATTGAAGCAAA
The DNA here is from genome assembly GCF_054136105.1 of Typopeltis vanoorti. NCBI lineage: Eukaryota > Metazoa > Arthropoda > Arachnida > Uropygi > Thelyphonidae > Typopeltis > Typopeltis vanoorti. The sequence continues at coordinate 19,378,106 of NC_143573.1, forward strand.
TTTAAATGTGAAAGGGTTTTCATTGAATCTTACTGTAGCTCTGGACAGCTAACCAAACCTAGAGGGGTATAGTTACGGTCAATTGGTGATTGAATGGTGGAGATGGATTTGTAGAGCAGGTGCCCTCCCTCGATGAGTCCTTGGACTCCCTGGAGGTATCAAATAATAATAATAATCGTAAACAAATATGGTTGTAACAAACCACCTCTTATATGGGAAACCCACATCTGCAGACATTCAGCCCAATGGCCAAGAATATCCAACCAGAGCCAATAGTTGGCATAATTTTAGGACTTTAGGCTAGCCAGTATCTTTCATGTTCCATCTTTATTACTGAAGTGTGCCTGCATGAATGTGTTTGATACAGTGCAAAAAATCCATGAAGATGCCAATTTAACTTTGCTAAAATATAGGAAGTAATAATTAAAATTTTTAGCTATTATTTAGTTTACATTGCCTATTTCCTAAAACAATGCAATGCCTGATAATCAACATATAAGCCTAAATACAAAGCCCACACTATTGCTTCATTCAATTCAAAATCATGTGGATTATTGCTTTCTTATCATCACACTTTCATCTCTTAATTCAAGTTTTTGCTCTAAGTGATCACGTTTTGTTTCTTTTTATCACTGGAACTCTCTACTTCACTCTTAGTCTTATGCATAATCAATGTTAAAGCATATAATTTTTTTTAGTAATTTTGATATAATAAATTTTGGTGGTGATAAGGCAGTAGCTTCAAATTATATGCAGATCTGTATATCTGCATATAATCTGCATATTGGCTGGAGAGATTGTTATCGGCAGGAGAAGTAATGACTGTAATGAATATATCTGAGGTGGTGAAAGTGATATGAAAGAGCAAAAAAGTAGGGCAGGGAGAGGTATTTGTTTACTTGCAAATGAGGAGGTGAATATTATGAATGAAGTAAATGAGAGAGTGGAGGTACAACATGAACAGGGAAATGGGGGGAGTCAGGGTGGATGGGGAGGAACTTTATGAAACATGCAGGTGCTGAATTCAAAGGTGAATGTGTAAGCGGACAAACACAGATTGAGATGGCCTGGGATGGGTGGGAAGAGTTTAGGTGTGAGGAAAGTTGTAGAATTGGTGGTAATATAGAGGAAGTGACTGAGGAAGGTATCGAAGAGTCACATCGTAGGAGTGATGTTCGTAGGACTTGTAGAAGCAGCAATGATTTCTTATGTTTATTCACTAATGCTAGAGGTATTCGAAATAAGGGGAACAAAATTGTTGCTTTGCTCGAGTCTGTTCGCCCCAAAATTGTTGGTATAAGTGAGATGTGGTTAGATGACGATGACATCCTGACAGGAATAGAGATGAACAGATATGATATTTTTTGTGAAGATAGACAGGGAAGAAAGGGAGGAGGAGTACTGTTAATGGTAGCAAATGAGTTGTGCCCATCTAAGGTGGAATTGCAAGGTGCAAATAGTGGTCACAGTTTTGAGGCGGTATGGTGTGAGGTAGAAGTAAACAGGATGAAATATTTAGTTGGGTGTTGCTATAGACCTGGTAATATGGAGGGTAATGTGAAGGAAATGCATAGGCAAATTGGCCTAGCTAGCAAGAAACGAGTTATCATTATGGGCAACTTTAATTATGGTAATATGGACTGGAAGCAAGAGACTGCATCTGGGGGTAAAGAAAATGAATTTTTGGAGTTTTTGAAAGATAATTACCTTAGGCAGCACATAGCGGAGGGTACATGAGGATCAAGAGTATTGGATTTGATCATCTCATCAGATGATGGTATTATAAATGAGGTGTCAAATCTTCCACCAACTGGTGAGAGTGACCATGAGGTGATCACGTACAGGGTGATCAGTCATTCGAGGACGTCTGTTAGAAAGAGATATATGTGGAATTATAAGACTGGTAATTACGAAAAGCTCCGGAAACAGCTTGCGATAATAAATTGAAAAGAGGAACTGGATGGAAAGGATATCAATGCTGCTTGGGCCATACTCAAGAACTATTTGGTGGAGGCAATATCAGAGTGTATTCCAAGGGTCAAGAGGGTAAACAGAGTGGGTGTAAAATGGATGAATCAAGAGATAAGGTATGCAAGCTGGAAAAAGAAGGTATTATGGAAGAAACACAAAATGAGTATTTATAACAACCAGTTGCATGAGAAGTACAAAGAGCAGGCAAGGAAAGTGACTAGCTTCATAATGGTAGCAAAAATGCAGTATGAGCAGCAGTTAGCTACAGCGGCCAAAAAAAATTCTAAGGAGTTTTTTCGATATGTCGCCAGTAGAAGAAAGAATGATTATGGTAGGATGGGATTGATTGGTGAAAACTGAGGAATGATAACCACTGCAGAGGATATAGTTGAGATATTTAGTGAGCAATTTCTAAAGGTATTTCAATCTTGTGAATGTGGCATCATGCAGAACTTGAAAGCAGTGGGAAAGGAGGAAGAGGAGGAACTGTTAGTAAGTGAACAGAAGGTATATGAGAAATTTAATAGACTTGATGTAAATAAGGCTGTGGGACATGATGCTATTTCCCCACATGTCTTGAGGGAATGTGCCAGAGAGTTAACAACAGCTTTTGTATATCTTTTCAACATAAGTCTCTCACTGGGTCAAGTTCCAAAAGAGTGGAAAGAGGGTAAAATTGTTCCAATTCATAAGGGAGGTGATAAGAGTAAGGCTTTGAATTATAGACCAGTCTGTGTGTCTGGAGTTGTGGTCAAGGTATTAGAGAAGTTAGTTAGGAATAAGATTCAGAATTGCGTTGACAACAGAAAAATACTCTTTGGCAGCCAGCATGGATTTACTAAAGGAAGATCATGCTTTAGCAACCTGCTTACTTTTTATAATAAAGTAACAAATGCATTGGATAAGGGTGTTGCATATACAGTGGTACATTTAGATTTTGCAAAGGCATTTGATAAATTGCCACATGACAAGTTGGTAATTAAATTGGAATGGATGGGGCTGAACAGCAGATTGGTTCGCTGGATTGGAGATTGGCTGTCTGATAGGTATCAGCGAGTTGTCTATGGAGGAGTGATATCCCAGAAGAGGAAAGTTACTAGTGGTGTACCTCAAGGGTCTGTTTTGGGTCCATTGCTGTTTGATCTGTATGTAAATGATATCTGGAGAGGTCTGAATGATGATGTGCAGTTGTTTGCAGATGATGCAAAGTTGGGGAGAGCTATCAGGAGTAGTGTGGATGCTGTAGCTTTGCAAGAGGACTTGAATACACTGGCTGAATGGGTACATAAGTGGGGATGTCAATTCAACGTTTCAGAGTGTAAGGTTTTGAAATTTCGGAAACAGAGATGGGATGTAAAGTACACAATTGATGCAAATATCTTGGAAGAGGCAGAGGAAATGAGAGATCTGGGAGTGATTGTAGACAAGGACCTAAAATTTTGGGGATATGTTACTAAAATAGTGAAGACAACACAGCAGATAATGGGAATGATGCGGAGGACATTGACTTGTAGAAGTAAGGATGTTATGGTTCCTTTGTATAAGGGCTTTGTATTAAGGCCACATATGGATTACTGTGCACAGATCTGGTCACCTGGTTTTCAAAAAGATGAAATTGCATTGGAAAAACTTCAGAGGCAATTGACTAAGGTGGTTTCTGGTCTCTGGAATGTAATGTATGAAGACAGATTGACAAAATGCAATTTGCAGAAATTGGTGGATAGAAGGAGGAGGGGGGATATGATTGAGACATATAAGCTGTTAAGAGGTTATTACCAGATTAATGTCGGGGAGGTTTTGCACAGAATGGGTGAGGATAGCAGGAGAACAAGAGGTCATTCCTGGAAGCTGTATAAGGAGGGTGTGAGCAAGGGAGTGAGGAGCAGGTTTTTTGCATGGAGAGTGGCGAGTGATTGGAATGCTTTGCCCGAGAGTGTGGTGTGTGCAGAGACAGTGAATATATTTAAGGCACAGTATGATAAACTGTGTGTATAACAGTGGACTTCCCACGATGAGTCTTTGACTCCATGGAGGTTTTTATAATAATAATAATAATAATAATAATAATAATAATAATAATAATAATATCTGGAGTTGTAGTGAAGGTACTGGAGAGACTGGTGAGAAGTATGATACAAAAAAGGGTTGATAACAGCAGTATTCTCTGTGATTATCAGCATCGGTTTGTTAAGGGAAGATCATGTTTCACTAACTTACTTATGTACTATAAGAAGTTGACAAATACCTTGGATAGGGGAAATGCATATACAGTAGTGTACTTGGATTTTGCAAAAGCTTTTGATAGACTCTCACACAACAAACTGTTAAATATATTGAAACAGATGGGATTGGATAACCGACTTCTGAGTTGGACCAGTGACTGGCTGTTGAATAGGTATCACAAAGTTTTATATGTGAATGTGGTGTTCCAAGAGAAAGGTCACCAGTGTTGTGCCACAGGGGTCAGTTTTGGGGCTATTGTTGTTCAGTTTGTATGTTAATGATATTGGGATGGGTTTAACTAGTAATATTCAGCTGTTTGCAGATGATGCAAAACTGGGGGAGAGCGATGCAGAGTCACGCAGATGTTATGACCTTACAAGAGGACTTGAATAGATTGCATGAATGGGCAGGTAAGTGAAACTATCAGTTCAATGTTATAAAGTGTAAGGTTTTGAGATTTGATAAGCAACAATGGGATGCAGAGTATACAATTAGTGGGGAAACTTTAACAGAAGTAGAGAAGATGAGCGATCTAGGAGTGATGGTGGGCAAGGACCTGAAATTCAGGGGCCACATTACACAAGTTGTGAAGATGTCACATTAGATAATGATCCAGGAGAGGGACCCTGACATGCATAAATAGAGAGGTTATGATGCCATTGTACAGGCCTTGATCAGGCCTCATATGGATTATGGTACACAGATTTGGTTACCAGATTTTCATGGTGACAAGGATATGTTGGAAAGGGTCCAGAGAAGATTCACAAAGGTAATCAGTGGTCTTTGGAATGTAGAGTATGAGGACAGATTGAGAGAATGTAAGTTGCAGAGAATCATGAATAGGATGAAGAAGGGGTGGGAGGATATGATTGAGACATATAAGCTAGTCAGTAGTTGTTATTGAGTCGACATGGAAGAGATTTTTCATAGAATGGAAGAGAGGGTAGAACAAGAGGCCATCGCTGGAAACCGTATGAGGAGAGTGTGAACAGAGGAGTGAGGAGTATGTTCTTTGCATGGAGAGTGGTTGGTTAGTAGCAATGCCTGAGTGTGTTGTGGGTGTAGACACATTGAATCAGTTTAATGCATGGGTGGGTGGGCATTGTGTGCAATAGTGTTTACCTATGATGATAAATGAGTCTCTGACTCCATGGAGATCAAATGTTAATAATAATAAAAATAATAATAATATAAAAACGTTTATATAAGGCTGGAGAAAATTAGTCAACGTATGCTTATTTAAGTGTGACCCGAACCACAAAGATTGCTACACTCTCAATACAAATTATGTTGGAGGTTTAATGTAATATTTTCAAAGGATTAAAAACTAATTTTAATGCTTCCATTATTTTGTCCCAGTCAATGAGACATTTTTCAGTGATTACAAATAACTCTTGTAACACACACAAATGCAACACAATACTAAGTGAAATACGTGGATGACTCTAAAGTTCCATCTAGGTGGTGTGCCCTCTATGGGCATTTGTAGGTATCCTAGGATGTAAAGTGGGATCACTGATAATTAATGCTTCCCAAATTTTGGGAAGTTTTATGCAACCAGATTTATTTAAATTCGGTGATTTCTGACTGCTGCCAAAGATTCTAAAAACAGTCTTTCTTTTTTGAATTTACTATGGTGGAGCATGGTGGTTTTCCCCCAGGAGATTCTGTGGGTTGTATCCAAAAATGGTCTGCAAGGCCAGATTTACTCCAGTCATGATTGCTGATGTAGGATTTGTGTTCTTCTAAACACTGATCTACCTGTGTGTCCAAAGTAAGTCAGCGTGCAGGAACAGGGTACTTTATATACTCAGGGCACTGAGAGAGAGAGAGAGAGGAGGGAGCTGATCTTCAGTAGAATGGATAAGGGTAGCAAGTTTATGGTGTCGCTCAAAAGCTGTGGAAGTTGTACTTTTTTTTAAGGACCTGGCTAGTTTTTCTGATGTGCACAGATGTAGGGTATTGTGATGGCATTTCAGAAATCCTTCTGAAAAGATGGCTGGAGAATGGAGGAGGAACTGATCATTTCTTTAATTCTGTAATCACTGTAGCCATTGGAAAGCAAGGTGTTGTGTATGTCATTGAGTTCAGTTGAAAGGGAGGTTCCAATGGAACAAAGATTGTGGACCATATTGGTTCGAGTTTTACTAATGCCATATTGTTGAGAGTGGTGGTGGGAGAGTTTGTGAATATATCTGCCTGTGTGAGCAGGTTGTCTATATACAGTGAAGGAAAGGTTACTATTAGGTAGAAATGTTACTAAGGTGTCTAGGAAGGGTCAAGTATTATTATTTTCCTTTTCTATCGTAAACTGGATTCTTGGATGTAGGCTATTGAGGTGAGTGAGGAAGTAGTCAAATGTGTCTGGGATGTGAGGCCAAATAGAGAACACATCATCTACATATCTTAGTCAGATAGAAGGTTTGAGAGGGGCTGAGTCTATGGCTGGTTTTTCAAAATTTTTAATGTCAAAGTTGGCATGAAACTTTCCAAAATTTGGGAAACATTAATTATCAGAGATCCCACTTTACATCCTAGGCCACCACCTACAAATGCCCATAGAGGCACATTACCTAGATAGGACTTTATAGAGTCACCCATGCATTTCACTTAGCATTGTGTTGTATTTGTGTGTGTGTTACAAGAGTTATTCATCATCCCTGTTTCATTGACTGAGATGAAATATTGGAAGCATTAAAATTAGTTTTTAATCCTTCCTTGTGCTGTAAATATTCCAATAAACCTCCAACATGATGTCCTCACAGCAATTAAGCCTTAACACATGGAATCTCAATACAAATGATAAAGTATGTACATTCATACTTTGTTACAAAGTCATGTGCATCCTTTGAAATTATTATTATTATTATTATTATTATTATTATTATTATTATTATTATTCAGGTCTCCATGGAGTCAAAAGACTCATCTTGGGAGGTCCTTCGTAAGAAACACAAAGTCTCTCAAGAATCATCGAGGGGAGGTCCCCCCCCCCCCTAAGAAACACAAAGTCTATCATACCACTCCTTGAACTCATTGACCGTTCTCGCTCTCACCATACCATCAGGCAATGCATTCCATGGTTCAACCACCCTCCATGCAAAGAAACCACTCCTCACCCTCTTTCTCACAGTTTCCTTTCGTAACTTCCAGGGATGGCCTCTTGTCATTACTCCTTCCCTCTATTCAACCAAGCAAAAGAACTCTCCAGTGTCAACCCTGTAACTACCTCTCAACAGTTTAAAAGTCTCAATCATATCACCTCTCCTTCTATTCACTAAACTCTGCAGTCCACATTCCCTCAGTTGATCCCCATAACTATCATTGTACAGTTATGAAACCATCTTTGTTATCTGCCTAAGTACCCTTTCCACAGTTAATTTATCCCCTTCAAATCCTGGGGACCAAATCTGAGAACAATAGTCCACACTGGCCTGTTTCATCTCTGCAGGTCAGTGTCCTTCGCATTATTGCAGCAATCCTCTGTGTTACCTTAACCACCTTTGCGATATGCCCTCTAAATTTCAGGTTTCTATCAATCATCAACCCCAGATCTCTTGTCTCCCCTACTTCCTCCAGTATAACTCCTCCCATAGAGTATGCAGAGTCCCATCGATGTTTCTCAAACCTCAAGACCTTACATTTTGCTGCATTAAACTGAAACCCCAATTCATTTGCCCATCTATCTAGCTTATTCAAATCCTCTTGCAGGGCTGTCGAATCTGCACTATTTCTAATAATCCTCCCCAGCTTCACATCATTTGCAAACAACTGAATATCCCCTTGCAATGCACTGACAATGTCATTCATATAAAGGTTAAACAATATAGGTTCCAGTACTGAGCCCTGTGGGACCCCACTTGTAACCCTCTGCTTCCTTGAAACTGCCCCACCATACACAACTCTCTGATACCTATCGGACAGCCAATCCTGAATCCAATTGACCAGTCTGACATCCAGACCCATGTGCTGCAACTTGAATATCAGCTTATAGTATGGCACCCTGTCAAATGCCTTTGCTAAGTCTAGGAAAAAGGCAGTATATGCCTTTCCCTCATCTAATGTTCTTGTAACTTTATTATAAAAGGTTAGCATATTGCTAAAACAACAGTGCCCCTTCACAAATTCATGTTGACTCTCACAGATACCCATTCTCCCAAGTACCCATTCCCACAAGAGGCCACCTGCCATCCTCCCCGGGACACACTGACTTTTTCAGAACAGCAATCTCTCCAGATGCCTACGTCCTTCCTCATTCAAATGCAAGCGGTCTCTTGCATACAATTCCTCGCTGTCCTCAAACGCACTCCAAACATCCACATATTCCAGTCCTCCCTTGTCACACATTCTAGCTATTATGTCATTCAATATTACTGCTCTTCTGTTCAGCTCATCATTATCATACCTAGGCAACATACATGCTATCTTTCCGCTCTGTGTCTTCTTTCGTACCACTTCAAGCAAGAATCTCCTATCTCTCGCTGCCCTATTCACACCACCACTCAAGTCATTTGTTCCCACCATCACAATCAACTCATCCACCCTTTCACCTCTCTTAACTGCTAAAGCCACCCTTTCAACTGTTCCTCCTGGCAAACACTCCTCACGCATCCTATCTTGAACACCACGGATCATTGAGTCCCCATACATTATATCTCTTACCATTTCCTCTCTCCTATTGTTTCCATTTTCTCCTCTTCTTTCATTCCCATACCTCTCTCTCATTCCCTCTCTCCTACTGTTTACATTTTCTCCTCTTCTAGCACTCCCATACCTCTCTCTCATTCCATCTTTCCTACTGTTTCCATTCTCTCCTCTTTTAGCACTGTCATACCTCTCTCTCATTCTGTCTCTCCTACTGTTTCCATTCTCTCCTCCTCTAGCACTCCCATGCCTCTCTCTCATTCCATCTCTCCTATTGTTTCCATTCTCTCCTCTACTAGCACTCCCATACCTCTCTCTCATTCCATCTCTCCTACTATTTCCATTCTCTCCTCTTCTTTCATTCCCATACCTCTCTCTCATTCCCTCTCTTCTACTGTTTCCATCCTCTCCTCTTCTTGCACTCCCATACCTCTCTCTCATTTTGTCTCTCCTACTGTTTCCATTCTCTCCTCCTCTAGCACTCCCATGCCTCTCTCTCATTCCATCTCTCATATTGTTTCCATTCTCTCTTCTATTAGCACTCCCATACCTCTCTCTCATTCCATCTCTCCTACTATTTCCATTCTCTCCTCTTCTATAATTCCCATATCTCTCTCTCATTCCCTCTCTTCTACTGTTTCCATCCTCTCCTCTTCTTGCACTCCCATACCTCTCCTACTTTTTCCATTTTCTCCTCTTCTAGCACTCCCATGACTCTCTCTCCTGTTTCCATTCTCTTTATTTCTATTTCCACATCCAATTCCATTCTCTCCTCTTTTATCATTCACAAATTTCTCTCCTCTCCTATCATTCCCAAAACTCTCTCTCTCTCTCTCTCTCTCCCCTACTCTGATTTGCCTTGCATTTATCTCTTCCATTCTCCTAATCTACTCATCCTTCATACTTCTCCCAAGATATACATTCCACCTCCTCTTTAAGCTCCTCTATCTCCTTCTGCAGGTCAGTCACTCTAAATCGAAATTCACTCTCCCAAACAAAACCATCTCCTAAACTTTCACAGTCACTTACGTCTTCTACACTATCAACTATTATTTTCTCATTCACATTTTTTCTTCATTCTCTCCTATCACATTACTCGTCTTCCTGTATTCATTAAAGAAATTCTTCGCAAAAAAGCAGTGAATTAGTTCATGACCGCACAGTGTCTCTACATGTTTTGGTTCAAGGGGGATATTGCTTGATGATATATTAACATGTGTCTTCCACTTAGGGCAGATGTATTTTTATGTCAATAGGTTTTATGTTTTCAACTGAAAGCCTCCATAGTGCAATTGGAAGAACGATACATTGCACCTTCAGATGGAAAAGGCCTAAGTTTGATTATCGTCATGATGAGAGGAATCTTCATTTTTCATTTTTTTTTTTTTAATTGCAGGTGAGTTAGCCAATCTCATATGCATACAGCAGGATTTTTTTTTCTCCTGGAAGCTCTGTTTTTTCATCCTGTATACAGGCAAATCAGCCTTGAGAACACGCAATTTACACACAAAAAAGATTAGTGGTGATGGATAGTAGATGATCATGGTGGTAGTAGCAGTTCTGTGTTTGGTGGAGACGGAGAGTTGTAGAGTAGAGTGCCCTCTCTCTTGATAATTATTATCATCAACAGACCTCTGTGCAGTCAAGAGACTCATTGTTGGAGGTCCCACTCTCACATGCATATCTCATCTTACCTTGACTTTAAATGCATTCACTGCCATTGCATTTCAGTCACCCACCACTCTCCATGCAAAAAAATCTACTCCTCACCCCCATGCTCACACCCATCATATAGAGCCTCCAGGGAGATGGCCTCTCGTTCTCCCCATTTAGAGATTTTCTACAAAAAATCTCATCCATGTTAATCTGGTAATATCCCTTATGAACTTATAAGTCTGAATCATGTCTCCCTCTACCTTCTATCCACGAGGCTCTATAATTTGCATTCTTTCAATCTCTCCTCATATTCCACATTCCAGAGACCAGAAAACAGTTTAATGTTCTCTGGACCCTCTTTAACATCTCATCATTCATTTAGAACCCTAGCAACCAAATCTATTCATGGCCTGATAGTTCTCTCGATCAAAGATAAGTCCTTAGACTGTAATAATAATAATAACATGCAGTATACTGCATGATAGGTTGAAATTTTTGGTAAAAGTTTCTTTGTAAAATTATTATCTGTGAACTGTCTTAATGATAGAGAAAATCTCAAATGTAATTCTGATTTCAAGTATTTGCTTTACATAAATCATGTGGTTTCTGCACCCAATGACTGCATTATCAACAGATCTTACCACATAATTTCTGCAACTGAAAATTTGAAAGAAGATGTTAAGATAAATGTATTGAGTTAGATACTGTGTTTGGCCCTATAATAAACTTGTTTTGCTTGCATGTATGCAGTACACTGTCTGTAAGAGGTGGGGAGGAATCGTTTTTATTATGCAAGGTCATTTTCATTCCAGTTTTTTCAAATCCCACAAACTGAACTAAATATCGTACATAGGCTAATTGGCTCTGTACAATAAACTTATGTCTTGCATCAAGGATAAGGACAGCCGAAATTTCATCCTGACCAGCATCCTGTAACATTATTATTATTATTATTCAGAACTCCATGGAGTCAAAAGACTCATCACGGGAGGTCCTTCCTAGGAAACACAAAGACTATCAAGACTCATCATGGGAGGTCCCTCCTAGGAAACACAAAGTCTATCGTACCACTCCTTAAACTCACTGCCCATTCTCGCTCTCACCACTATTAGGCAATGCACTCTAGTTTCAACCACCCTCCATGAAAAGAAACCACTCCTCACCCTCTACCTCACAGCTTCCTTTCATAACTTCCAGGGATGGCCCCTTGTCATCACTCCTTCCTGCTGTTCAACCAAGCGAAAGAACTCCCCAGTGTCAACCCTGTAACCACCTCTCAACAGTTAAAAAGTCTCAATCATATCACTTCTCCTTCTTCTATCCATCAAACTCTGCAGTCCACATTCCTTTGGAAGATCCTCATAACTAACATTGTACAGTCCTGAAACCATCTTTTTTATTCACCTTTCTACTCTTTCACAGTTAATTTATCCCCATCAAATCCTAGGGACAAAATCTGAGAACAATAGTCTAAGTGTGGTCTGATCAGGCTCTTATACAACAGAATGAAAACTTTTTTATCTCTGCAGGTCAACATCCTTCTCATTATTACAGCAATCCCCTGTGTTACCTTCACCGCCTTTGCAATATGTCCCCTGGATTTCAGGTTTCTATTAATCATCAACCCCAGATCAATTGTCTCCCCTACTTCCTGCAGTATAGCTCCTCCAATAGAGTATGCAGTGTTCCATTGATGTGTCCCAAACCTCAAGACCTTACATTTGCTGCAAGATAACCCCCTTTCATTTGCCCATTTGTCTAGCTTATTCGAATCTTCTTGCAGGGCTACCACATTTGCACTATTACTAATAACTCTTCCCAGCTTCACATCATCAGCAAACAACTGAATATCTCCCTGCAATCCACTGACAATGTCATTATTATAAAGGTTAAACAATATAGGTCCCAGTACTGAGCCCTGTGGGACCCCACTTGTAACCCTCTGCTTCCTTGAAACTGCCCCACCATACACAACTCTCTGATATCTATCAGACAGCCAATCCTGAATCCAGTTGACCAATCTGACATCCAGACCCATGTGCTGCAACTTAAATATCAGCTTATCATGTGACACCCTGTCAAATGCCTTCGCTAAGTCCAAGAAAATGGCAGTATATGCCTTTCCCTCATCTACTGCTCTTGTAACTTTTTATAAAAGGCTAGCATATTACTAAAGCAACAGCACCCCTTAACAAATCCATGTTGATTCTCACAGATAACATTACTCTCATCTGTCCAATGCTCTACAGTATATGGTCCCTCACTAATTTCTCCAATATCTTAACAACTACTGATGACACACAAACTGGCCTATAATTAGACACTTCTAGTCAGCTACCCCCCCCCCTCCCCCTTATGCAATGGCACTATCTTACCTTCCTTCCATTCCCTGGGCACCTTTCTCATAGCCAGACTTTCATTAAAAAGCCAGGTCAAAGGAGCTGTCAGCTGTTTAGCACATTCTCTCAAAACTCATGGTGAAATACCATCCAGTCCCACAGCTTTACTGACATATAGATTACTCAGTATTTGGAACACACTCTCCTCCTGCACCTCTAAACCTTGAACCTGCCCTATCCCTCTTGTATTAAAATTTATCCCTCCAGGGTGAAATACTCCAATAAAGTGTTCAATGAACAATTTTACTATGTCCTCTGCATCAGTCACTCCATTCCCATTTTTATCCCACAATGTCATTTTTCCACAATCATTTCTCCTCCTACTGGCCACATAGCTAAAAAATTCCCTACGATTTTCTTTGGATCTTAGGGCCAATCTCTTCTCCTATACCAGTTTCGTCTTCCTTACCATACTAGTCACTCTTCTGGCCTGTGTCTTATACTCTTCATGCATCTTCTCTTCACCTGTGTCTTATACTCTTCATGCATCTTCTCTTCACCTGTCTGGTTATATCTCTTCCATAGCCTCTTTTTCGCATGCAATTCCTGTTTAATATTGTTTGTCATCCAATTTACTCCAAATTGTGTCCTCTTCTTCACTCGTGGTATACAACTTACCATTGCTGCTAACAAATATTCTTTCACAATTTCCCACGCACTAACGATATCCCGGCCTTCCAATTCCTCCCTCCATGAAACTTCCCGAAGTTGACGTCTAAGACTATTATAATCACCTGCATTATAATTCTACATAAGTTCCTGTCTCTTTGATACTCCTGCATGTCTATTCATTTACCAAGTCAAAACCACATGGTCACTCTCTCCAACTGGTTGGAGATATGTCATCTCAGTTATTATCAACTCTTCTGATGCTATGACCAAATCCAAAACTCTTGAGCCTCTTGTTCCCTCTATTACATGTTGCCTAAGATATTTGTCCCTCAAGAATTATAGAAATTCCATTCCCGTATTGCTACATGCATTTTCCTCTCACCAATTTATACTGCTTTAGTTAAAATCTCCCATAACAATTATTCTTCTTGCACTTGCCAAGCTCAACTGTCTAAACATCTCCTGGTCCCCACCCTCTGTGATCCTTGGTTTGTAGCAACGCTGTACTAAATATCCTGTCTCGCCCACTTCTACCTCACACCATATGCTTTCAAAATCCTTAGTGTCACTCTCTTCCAAAGCATCCACTCTTAGAGGACATAAGTTATCACTTATCATAAGCAGTACTCCTCCACCACGCTTTCCCTTCCTATCCTGTCAAAAAATGCTATACCCTGCTATTTCAATTCCTGTTATTATATCCTCTTCTGTCAACTATGTCTCAGTGATCCCAATAATCTTTGGCCATGCTGATGCTATCAGCGCCACCAATTCCTCTCCTTCATTTCGGATACTCCTGGCATTAGTATAAAGCATAAAAATGTCCCCGTTTCTATACCTAGCATTATCCCCTTTAGACTCCATTTAGCTCAGTGTTACCTGATGTCGTACCCATTCCCACAAGAGGCCACACCTGCTACCATCCACTCTGAGCATTCTAGTTTACCTGCATTGACACACCAACTTGTTCAGAACAGCAATCTCTCCAGATGCCTACGTCCTTCCTCATTCAAATGCAAGTGGTCTCTCGCATACAATTCCTTTCTGTCCTCAAATGCCCTCCAAGCATCCACATATTCCAATCCTCTCTTCTGACACATTCTAGCTATTATGTTATTCCATATTACTGCTCTTCTGCTCAGTTCGTCACTTTCCTCTCTGCATCTTCTTTCATACAACCTCAAGGAAGAATCTCATCTCTCGCTTCCCAATTTACATTACCTCTCAAGACATTTGTGCTCACAATCACCTCATCCACCCTTTCACCCCTCTTAATTGCCATAGCCACACTTTCTATCGTTCCTCCAGGCAAACACTCCTCACGTATCCTATCTTGCACACCACGGATCATGAGTCCCCATACATTACACCTCTTACCACCCTGTTTCTCAATTGCTCACATGCATCTCTCTCTCCTCTAACACTTTCTCTCTGTGATCCCCTACTTACTGCCTTCCTGACATCACTCTATCCCTGGTTTCAGTGCTCTCTTACATTCTTTTCATTCCCTCTCTCCTACTGTTTCCATTCTCTCCTCTTCTATCATTCCCATAACTCTCTCTCTCTCTCATTCCCTCTCTTCCACTGTTCCTATTCTCTCATCTTCTTTCATTCCCATAACTCTCTCATTCCCTCTCTTCCACTTATCCTATTCTCTCCTCTTCCATCATTTCCATAACTCTCATTCCCTCTCTTCTAATCTTCCTATTCTCTCTCCTCTTCTACCATTCCCATAGCTCTCTCTCATTCCCTCTCTTCTACTGTTCTATTCTCTTCTCTTCTATCCTTCCTATTACTCTCTCTCACTTCTACTCTGATTTGCCTTGCATTCGTCTCTTCATTCGCCAAATCTCATCTTTCACACTTCTCATCTCATTCTCTAGACATTCCACCTGCTCTTTCAGCTCATCTCTCTCTCTCTCTCTCTCTCTGCAAGTCAGCCTCTTATTAGCCATTCATCCTCCCAATTAAGACCATCTCTGAAAACTTCACAATCATTCAGCCTTTCCACACTCCCCACTCTCACCATATTTCTCTCGCTATTCTGGCCCTCTATTGATTTCTCTGTGTGGCAAATCTCCTGCCTCTGACTCAACAAGGTCAGTTATAGTCTCAATGAGGTCAGTTATAGTCATCTTTAACTCACCAAGTTCCTCCCATTGCCTGCATTTTGCGCATATACGTATTTCCCCCTTCTCTTACCTGCCAAATATACAACCAGGACGCATACATTCCACATGTTTGGCATGCTACAAAATCCCTTATTACATCACGCAAAATGGAGTCTAAATGTGGAGGACTTGGTGATACACATTTGTAATTTTAGCTGCCGCTGCCTCCATTATTCAAAATAGTGTCGAGGAACTGTTACAAATAAACACTAAATAAGTATAATTGAGTATAACTATAACTATATAAGTAAAAGTTAACTAAAAGTATGAAACACATTTAAGTATACTAAATATCTAAATAATGAAAAGTTATGTTATCTTCGTCTCCTCTTCCACCGCTATGATTCCGACCCCGTCTTCTCGGTAACCAAAAATACACTATATTTGTGGTTACAAAAACAACCATTACAGAAAAACAATGTATCACAAATCTCGACAGAAGTCACACTATTCACCGATTAAAAATGCATTTTTTTCAGCACAGCTCAAATTCCCTACCCCTGCCACGTAACATGTTAAGTAAATTTTTAACCCACGTTAAATAAATGTGGTATCGATTTATTAACCATATACATTTGTGTAAATATGTGATGCATGCAAGAGATCAAATGAAATACCTGAAGAGAAAAATCAGAAGAGTAGTATTGAAGAGACAGAAGCGCTTGGCAGTGGAAACAGTAGTAGTGGGAGAGATGAAGAGAGAACGGGAATGCAAGAGAAACAGGTAAATGGGGGTGAGCCTGGGTGGACAGCAAGACATGGCATAGGGAGAGTGGATATTGAAAGTGGCACTCAACATTTGTATGAAGATAGAGTATACTTCTATGTGGGTAGGGAAGTTGAGACTGAGCAGATATATGTGGTAAGTGGTGATAAAGGTGATTGGGCAGGTGGGGTAGGGTGGGGAAATCACAACCAACAAGTAGCTTGGATAGGACTGGTTATAGACCTAAAATTGGACTGCAGTGTTTGTTTATAAATGCAGAAGTATCAGAAATAAGGAGATGAAATGGTTTCAGTGATTTCATTTATTCACCCTAAAATCATTGGAATAAGTGAAACATGGTTGAAAGAATATGATATTGTAATGGGAATTGAAATGGAAGGACAGTATTTTTCACAAGGATAGAAAGGGCAAGAAGGGAAGGGGAGTGCTGCTGATGATAGCAGGGTAATTAAGTCCACATAAGGTAGACATCAAAAAGGGAAATAGTGGCAATGATTACAAGGGAGTGGTGTAACGTGGAGGTTGACAGGAAAACATACTTAGTTGGATGTTGCTATAGGCCATGGGCTGTGGAGGGTGGTGATGAAGAAATGTACAAACAACTTGGATTAGTAAACAAAGGAAGGGTAATTATTATGGGTGATTTTAATTATGGTGGAATAGATTAGAATGAACAGATAGCATTTGGAAATAAGGAAAATGAATTTCTCGAGTTCTCGAGAAATAACTATTTCAAGCAGCATGCAAATGAAGGCATGCAAGGATCGAGAGTTCTAGATCTGATCATTTCATCAGAGGATGTAATTGTGAGAGGGGGTTTCCTACTTAAATCCAGTTGGTGAAAGTGATCATCAGTCTTGTGGCTGGTCACATGCAGACTTTTGTGAGGAAAGGATATATGTGGAATTATAAGGCTGATATTTATGACAAGCTTAGGAGACAGCTCAGAGCTATAACATGGAATGAGGAGTTGAGTGGTAAGTAAATAAATGCTGCATGGGAACTGACAAAGAAATACATAACAGCATAAATGTGTGAATGTGTTCTAAAGGCCAAAAGGTTGCATAAGATGGGTGTACAATGGATTAATGTGGAACTTAAGCATAAAATCTGGAAAAAGAAGGTACTTTGGAAGAAGTACAAAATGAATAATGGTAACAATCAGTTACATGAAGAGTATAAAGAAGTCAGGAGAGTGACTCAGTAAGGAAAAACAAAAGTAGAGTATGAGCAGAAATTGGCAAATCAGGAAAGTAAAACCCCTAGAGTTTTTTTTTAGATATGTGGCAAGTAGAAGGAATAATGATCATGGTAAGATGATGTTAATGGATGTAAGTGGTAGAATGGTAACTGTTGCAGAAGACATTGTTGAGGTATTCAGTGATCAATTAATAAAGGTGTTTCATCCTGATCAGGGTGGAAGCATCAGGAGCTTAACTGTAGAGGACATAGGAGAAGATGGCTTAATTGTGAGTGAGCAGGAGGTATTTGAGGAAATAAATAAACTTAATGTCAATAAGGCAATAGGATTTGATGACATATCACCATGCATCTTAACAGAATTGGCATGTTTGTTTAATAAAAGTCTTGCAATAGCACAGGTTCCAAGGGAGTGGAAGGAGGGTAAAATTGTTTCATTGCATAAAGATGGAGATAAGGCTGTAGCTTCAAATTATAGGCAGATCTGTATATCTGGAGTTGTGGTGAAGGTACTAGAGAGGGATTGGGGAGACGTAGCATACAGAAATAGGTTGATAACAGCAGTATTCTCTGTGGTTATCAGCATGGGCTTGTTAAGGGGAGATCATGTTTCACTAAGTTATGTACTGTAACAAGGTGCAAATACCTTGGACAAGGCAGATGCATGTACAGTTGTGTACTCGGATTTTGCAAAAGCTTTTGATAGGCTCCTTTATGACAAACTATTAAATATATTGAAACAAATGGTCCGATGTTTTCCAAATGGGATTGGATAACAGACATCTGAGTTGGATCATCTGGCTGTCAGATAGGTATCAGTTGTTGATCCATTTTTGGATAATATACCATCAAGCATATAATTTGCTTTTGTTTATCAAATTCTGAATTTTAGTAATAATTTTGCATTGGTCAGTGTATGAATTGCTATCAATTTGAAATTTTCTTCCATATTCTGCCAATAGCATTTCACTGAAAACCAAAATCAAACTGCCTGAACCAAATCACTTCCACATCCTGGACACAGTCCAGTGTATATTTTAAATATCAAATTTTACTGAATTATATATAGCTAGACAGAGTGGAATTATTACTATATATCATTCTGAAACTTTATGATTCTCATTTATGCTTGAGAAGTTGGAATAATTCAACAAATTTCTTAAGAATTCCATATTATTATTAGACCTCCAGGGAGACAAGGAATTCATTGAGGGATGCCATATGTCACCTATGCCAGTTGTCACACCTTCTCTGAAATTCATTCACAGTAGCAATTATTACTTCAAAGGCAAATTATTCTATGAGAAAAAAAAAGTCTAGCTCTTACCCTTTGTTAACTGTACTCAGCCTTAACTTCCACGGATGCCCATTATGCTCTCTACACCTTCCATATAATGACACATTTTATCAACTGATATCTTATAGCACACACACACTCTCTCTGTCAAAAGTTTATAGCACACACACACACTCTCTCTCTCTCTATCATACCACCCATCATTCCGTCTACCACTACCAGTGAACTTTGCAGTTCACATACTCTCAATCTATTCTCATAATCTACATTCCATAACTCTGATATCTTTGTAACTCTTCTTTGCAGCCTTTTCACAGCTTCTTTATCTGTTTGGAATCCAGGAGACCAAATATGCACACAATATCCCTGGTGAAGTCCTATCAAGCCTTGTAAAAGAGAAAAAATGACTTCCATTTTCTTACATGGCAATGTTCATTTCAACATTGAATTATCATCTGGCTTGTATTTTCAGTTTTTGTTATATGTTTGAACTTCAACTTTCTATCCACCATAACTACAAGATCTCCAGCCTTATCAGTTACTCCAATCATAATCCCACCAATATAACATGTTGTTGGATATTACATCATGCCAAAGTACATAACTTTACACTTATTAACATTGAATTGACAGCCATTATTGTTTGCTTGCATTTTCATCAACTTTGCATCAACAAACCATGGAAGATCTTCCGTCAAGCCCTCTCCAATTATCATTTGTATACAGATTAAACAATAATGGTCCAAGGACTAATCCCTGGGGCACACTACTGGTCATCTTAAATCTGGCAGAATTATATATCTCCCCCTGCCCATATACCACATTACAATATCTGTCTGTCAGCCACCCTCTTATCCAAGCCAACATTTTATATTCCCATTCTATATCCTCTAGTTGATGCAACAGTCTTTCATGTGGGATCCTATCAAATACCTTATCAAAGTCCAACATTATCATAATGTATCCATTCCCTTTATCCAACTCAGCCAGAACATTATTGTATAGTATGAGCAAATTACTCAGATATGATCTCCTTTTTAGTAAACCCATACTGTTCTTTGTAAGGTATATCTTGTTTGCCCACCCAATTTTGTATACAAGTTCTTACAAACTTCTCTAAAATCTTTACAATTATTCCATAGGTACTGATAAGTCAATAATTAGACACATCAGTCTTTGCAACACTCTTGTGCAGTGGGATCTTTCCTGAGCTCAGACTCAAATTATACAAACATGTTCAATGCCCAGACATTCCTGTCAGGAACATTCGTTTAGTGCTTGTACCAATATCCCATCTGTCCCAATTGACGAATTCTTATTCAGGTTAGGCAACAACTTTAGAGCTCCCTTCTCATGCACCTCCATCTCTTCATCCAATGTAGGGATAGCACTGTGTTACATACACTACGTTGATAGATCTTGGCAAAGTGAGCACTCATTATTTGATGCTAGGGTGCCATCTGCATTCAGTAAAGTTATTCTTCCACATTTGTTCTTTCTTTTACTAACTGCATAATAATAAAATTCTTTTGGACTGCCTTTAGCCTGTGCAGCCAAGTTCTTTTCATACTCCAAACTAGCTTTCTGTCTGATACTCATAAGTTTACTATCTTGTGCTTTATCTATTTCATAACTCCTCATGACTTATTCTCACAATATTCCTTCATTTCATTTAACAAGATTGCATCCATTTCACTTCCATACTATTTATTCTTCAAATTCTAGGGACACATTCAGATACCACATTATCATCATCACACTTTTCAAGGATTTAAGCCTAGAGTGGCCTGTTCCAACCTTAGAAGTCATCATTGAATCTCTTTAGAAGACATTCTAGTTTTTTTTTCCCTAATGGTATGTACTTTAAAACTTGTTTTGGTAATCTTTGTTTTCATTCTTTCAACATTTTCCCCCCATTTATGTTTATATTTTTTAATTTTTTCTATTATTGATTCCCAGTTTAATTCTTTCATAATTTCTTTATTTCTTTTGCGATCAAATAGGGTATACTTTGCAGTTTTTCTCATAAACTTTATTTCAGGTGTTATTAATCTTTGTCTTTTGTTTTAGTGTCCAGACATACAATAGGACTGGTAAGGTTAATGTACTGTATACTTTTTAGTTTGTTTCTGTTAAATATTTCACAATTTTTAGGTTTATATCTTTTTCATTTTCATATGAAATCATACATTCTAGGTAGTTAAATGAATTCACCTGTTCTAAAATCTTGTTACCTATTACTATTTTAGTTCTTACTGGATCTTGTTCTTTAAAGGCTATCATTTTTGATTTCTTATGTTTATATTATCATTCCACGATCTTTGGCTATTTCATTTAAATTTAAAATATCTTTCTGTAAGTTATCTTCAGAATTTGTAATTATTTGATCATCAGCAAAAATAAGTGTTTAAGTTCAGAGTAGGAGAAAGTTTAATACCTTAATAGAAATTTTTATTCCATTTTATTATTAATTTAAATAAATATTTAAAAGAGTTGCTAAAAGAGGACATCCCTGTTAGACTCCTTGGTTTATCTCTCTTGGATATGATAGGTCATAATTTAATCTTATTTGTATTTGTCTTACTTTCTTTTAATATGTTAAATAAAATGCTTCCTTTAACTTTGTCAAATGCTTTTTCAAAGTTAATAAATGTAATATATGTTTCTAAATTGTATTCTCTTCTTTTCTCTATTATTAATTTTATGCAAAAGGCCAGGTCTATGCATGATCATCCTTTTCCAAATCCATTCTCTACTTCTAAAATAAAGTTTTCAGAATATTTTATTAGTTTGTTATTTAAAATTCTGCTATATATTTTGTAACAGGAATTTAGAATACTCGTACCGCTATGGCAAATCATAAATGCTGGCGAATGTATTCCCGTAAGCTCTCTGGTCAAATTTCATACGAAAGTTTCATAGTTTTTATATTCAGCTTTGAAATAATTCTCAATTTAATATTCACTTGATTTATATATAATTTTGCATTGCCAAACTGAAGCCTCTTTGGCTCATTATTTTAGTAAGTACTTATACCTCTATAATTTTTAGAATTATCTCTACTACCTTTTTTAAATATAGGGATCACAATTGCCTTTTTCCATTCTATTGGTGAGTTACTTGTATGGATTTTATTTTAAAAATAATAAACCTTATGCTTGCATATTTATATGCTAATAGAGAAAGAAAAAGGTATTCAAAAAAAATAAAATAAACATCATTTAAGCATTTTCAAAGCTCTTCCCATGCACTGATATCCTTGCCATTCAACAACTGATATTGCAAAACCAAAGATAGTATTCTCATTAGGTTTTGTTAATTTCCAGATTTGTAGTTTAGTATATAACCTGTCATGATTGGAACATCCATATATTTTACTACTTCCCATGTAAGTACAGAATGATCAATGACATAAACCAGTGGCAAAACAGTCAAATCCTTAACTGAGACACTTTCTGACGTTATGATCAAATTTATTGCTTTTTGTCATGAAGTTGATTCTTTCACATACTGCTTCAGAAAGGTGTCAAACAACAGCTCACTAAATTTGTTCAGTCTTATCATGCATTTTCACTCCAACAAAATCCATATTTGGATAATTTAAGTCAACCATCATAATTACCCGTTTAGTAATTATCAGGGAATTTGTCAATGCATTTCTTCATCCCCAGCAACTGAACTTCAAAGTCTGTAGCAACATCCCAGTATTTCATCCTGTTAGCCTCCACTTCACACCATATAGTCTCAAACTCAGTGCTACACAGGACATTACCACCATTATTGCTTTCATGTGTTGCTATCCTAACTTGACTCAGGACATCTGATATCATTTGTAACTGCTGCAGAAGATATTGTTCAAGTATTCAGTAATCAATTTATAAAGGTGTTTTATCCTGATTAGGGTGGAATCATGAGGAACTCAAGTGTAGAGGACGACATAGGAGAGGATGGCTTAATTGTCAGTGAGCAGGAGGTATTTGAGGAAATAATCTTAATATCAATAAGGCAATAGGATTTGATAACATATTCACTATGCATTTTATGAGAATGTGCCAGGGAACTCTCAGACAATTTTATTAAACAGCCATTGGTATGGTTGTTTAATAAGCATCTTACAGCAGCACACATTCCAAGGAATGCAAGGAGGGTAAAATTGTTCTGCTGTGTAAAGGTGGTGATAAGGCTATAGCTTCAAATTATAGGCCAATCTGTATATCTCGAGTTGTGGTGAAAGTACTAGAGAGAGAGATACGTGAGAAGTAGGATACAGAAATGAGTTGATAACAGCAGTATTCTCTGTAATTATCAGCATGGGTTTGTTCAAGAGAGATCATGTTTTACTAACTTATGTGCTATAACAAGGTGACAAATACCTTGAACAGGGGAGGTGCATATACAGTGGTGTACTTGGATTTTGCAAAAGTTTATGATAGACTGCCAAACAACAAGCTGTTAAATAAATTGAAAGAGATGGAATCGGATAACAGACTTCTGAGTTGGATCAGTGACTGGTTGTCAGATAGGTATGAGAAAGTTGTATGTGGGGTGCAGTATCCTGAAAGAGTAGTGGTGCACCACAGGGGATCAGTTCTGGGACCATCGTTATTCAATTTGTATGTTAATGATAACGGGATGGGTTTAACTTGTGATATGCAGCTGTTTCAAAATTGGGTAAAGCAATGCAGAGTCAAGCAGATGTTATGGCCTTACAGGAGTATTTGAATAGATTGCATGAATGAGCAGGTAAGTGGAACTGTCAGTTCAATGTTGCAAAGTGTAATTTGAGATTTGGTAAGCAATGATGGGATGCAAAATTGGTGGGGAACTTTAATGACAGTAGAGAAGATGAGAGATCTAGGAGTGATGGTGGACAAGGACCCAAAATTCAGAGGACACATTGCACAAGTTGTGAAGATATTACATCAGATAATTGCAATGATGCAGAGGACCCTGACATGCAGAAATAGAGCGGTTATGATGACATTGTACAAGGCCTTGATCAGGTCTCAAGGTGATGAGGATATGTTAGAAAGGATCCAGAGAAGATTCACAAAGGTAGTTAGTAGTCTTTGGAATATAAGGACAGATTGAGAGAATGTAAGTTGCAAAGCCTTGTGAATAAGAGGAAGAGGGAGGGAGGGATATGATTGAGACATATAAGCTAGTCAGCGATTGTTATCAGGTTTGACATGGAAGAGATTTTTTGTAGAATGGCAGAGGGGGTAGAACAAGCGGCTATTGGTTAAACCTATATAAGGAGAGCAGAGAAGTGAGTTGAAGGTTCTTTGCCTGGAGAGTGGTTGGTGCATTGCCTGAGTGTGCTGTGAATGTAGACACATTGAATCAGTTTAAGGCATGGTTGAATAAGTATTGTGTGCAATAGTGTGTATCTCCCACAATGAGTCTGACTCCATTTAGGTCAGATGCTAATAATAATTAGTAGAACTTCCTCTGTTTCTTCTGTTATTCCTAAAAATACTGTATCCTCTGTGCTCAATTCCAGTTATGATATCTACGTCTGAGAGCAAGGTTTCCCTAATGCCAACAATTTTAGGCCACAACATATTCACCAATGCAACAAACTCAATCACTTTGTTTCAATTGCTCCAGGCATTTATTACTTATAAGTTACCTCCTCACCTTCTCTCATACTAAAATTCACAGTCTGCTTAACCCATTTGGGCAACTTCCCCCCCTCCCCACATACACACCACCACACACACACACTCAAAATGCTTGCACCCAAAGTGTAGCCCATCCATTCACCAGATTCATAACTGGATATATAATAAAATTAGTTTAATCCTTTATTCAAGTGTGAGCAAACAAAGTTTGCACCTGAAAGTATCTTCAGGACTGGGGTAAGGTGGTACAACACCAGGGGCAACTCGTTGCAAAGGTGGAGCAAGCTACCAACACTCCTATCTCAGTATCTCCTATAATGCAAAACACATCTCCTTGCGGATATGTCTAATGTTATGCATTAAGGGAAGGGCCACTACCCAGACTAGTTTCGACCTTTATTGAGGTCTCTTCAGTGGGAGCCAGGCCCAAGTGGAGATACCAGGCAGAAGCATTAGCAGGTCATCTCTACCTATAAGAGTTGCCAAATGGTGTGCCACCCTCTTTTAATGAACTACTCTGGATTTAGAGAAAGATGTTGAAAGTTTATTTTTCACTTGGTTAGAGTATAATAAAATTAGTTTAATCCTTTATCCAAGTGTGATACTCTAACCAAGTGAAAAATAAACTTTCAACATCTTTCTCTAAATCCAGAGTAATTTATTAAAAAATTACTATAGCAGGTCATCTATAGGTAGAGATGACCTGCTAATGCTTCTGGCTGGTATCTCCACTTGGGCCTGGCTCCCACTGAAGAGACCTCAATAAAGGTCGAAACTAGTCTGGATAGTGGCCCTTCCCTTAATGCATAACATTAGACATATCTGCAAGGAGATGTGTTTTGCATTATAGGAGATACTGAGATAGGAGTGTTGGTAGCATGCTCCACCTTTGCAACGAGTTGTCCTGGTGTTGTACCACCTTACCCCAGTCCTGAAGATACTTTCAGGTGCAAACTTTGTTTGCTCACACTTGGATAAAGGATTAAACTAATTTTATTATACTCTAACCAAGTGAAAAATAAACTTTCAATAACTGGATATATGTTCTTATTCATAACTGAATATCAAAAAATCCCATCCAGATAATACAATAATATCTGTATGTGGAATATCTGCTTATGTAATTTGAGAAATAAATCTAAAGAAAAAAAAAACAACATTTCACTTTTTTTTTTGCCCACACAGAGCACCAAATTTGGTTCTAAAACCTTTCATGTATGAAAGTTATATAATGAATAAATATGAACTGTGTGTGTGTGTGTGTGTGGCATATGTCAAAGAAAAAGGCTTAAATTAAATACTACTAGACATTACCTAGATACTAATTAGAAGTTGAAAGTTTTTTCACTTAGTTATAAATTAAATTAAAGATGCAAAGAAATTATAATCTTGTTTAATCCATTATCCAATTATACTTTCTTGGCATCTTTAATTTATAACCAAGTGAAATATCTTTCAACAACTAGTTCTAATCCAGATTATTTTAATAATAAGGAATTACACCTTTTCCCTACTTGTATATGGGAAATATATGACTTTTACATTACTTCAACCTTGGTATTTCGTTGCAGAACAGTTAACCCTGGTATCCTTCTGGATCTGGCTCCCACTGATAACATTTTAAAAATGTTCGTCTTTGGGCTTGATTTCAGGGAGTTGAGTTGTTCTGCTTAGAGTTAGGTTTTTGCCTATCACTGAATAGAGCCACCAATGTAAGTTTGATGAGTTTAGGAGTGATCTTAGAGATCACTTAGTTTTTTTGAGTGAGTAAAGGTTGAAACTGGTCTGGGTGGTGTCCCTTCCCATAATGTTTAATGCCATACATAATGTATAGCATTATACACACACCTGAAAGGATGTGCTTTCATTCTTTCAGGATGAACTCATCCTATAATTAGTATCCCATAATCCAGTGTATTATGCCAGCCTTGCTGGCTGAGTGGTTAGTGTATTCGCTCGTCAGCCAAAAGGCTGTGGGTTCGAATCCCACCATAGGCATGGATGTTTGTGATTGTCCTTGGAAATACTAGTGGTGGTGGGTGGCAGTAGATGGCGTTGGTGTAGTTGTGGTCAGTTGGTGGATTGAGTGGTGGAGACAGAGTTGTAGGGCAGGTGCCCTCCCTCGATGAGTCTTTGGACTCCCTGGAGGTGTCTAATAATAATAATTATGGGATGCTAAGGCAGTTATTGTGAAGTCATTAGCCTACAGAGGCTAATGACTTCTCAATACAAGTAGCCTATTCATGAAGATGCATCACGTGCAGACTTTCTTTGTTTATACTTGGATAATGGATTAGACAAGAATATATTTCTTAACATCTTTAATTTAATACTGATCAGAAATGTTACTGTTCAGGGACTATTTTGGAATTTCAAATGGACTACTGTCCACTTTCATGGGAGGGATTCACATAAAAAAATAATAATATCACTACTGATCAGAAATGTCACTGCTTAGGGACTATTTTGGTATTCAAATGGACTACTGTTCACTTTCATGGGAGGGATTCACATAAAAATAATATCACCACTGACACTATTATATTCATCACATGATCTGTACAGAGTCAAAGACTCATTGTGGAAGGTCCTATAGTTGGAGATTATGCAATTCCATTACTCTGGCAGTTAAATGAAGTTAATAAATAATTATTAAAATTAAAAAAAAAATAGGAATCCAACATCCTACTCACACCATGTATGTATAACTCAATATATACACACATAAAAACTATATTTAAGTAGTTGAATTTTTCAATATAATTTAAATTATTCTCTTATTCAAGCAGAAGTAATTTTTGATAAACAGATGACCTCAATTACAATTTAAATCTGCTAACCTGGTTGATGAAGTGCGCAGCAATCAGCAGGCTGCAGTTTGAATCCTATTGTACTCACTGTATGGTGTATATGTTAGAGAAAGATGTCATTTTTGATATAGAGGAATATAAGCATTTTAGAAACAAAAACTGATTTATTCTGTCATTACTTTCAGTTCATATATGAAGTTTAAATAAGTCATAGTTATGATAAAATGAGGACAGAATACAATCAAGTATGTCTTGAGAGAGTGATGCTTCTATATTTTTATATCACTTCGAAACGAATATGCACGATGAAAACCAGAGATTATAGCATTGTATAGGAACTTTTCCTCTTTAGCATCTATAAAA
Organism: Typopeltis vanoorti; assembly: GCF_054136105.1. NCBI lineage: Eukaryota > Metazoa > Arthropoda > Arachnida > Uropygi > Thelyphonidae > Typopeltis > Typopeltis vanoorti. The sequence goes on from NC_143573.1 coordinate 19,405,803, forward strand.
GAAAAAAAAAAAGAATAAAATAAAATTTTTATGCCACACTCCATGTTTGCAAACTAGTAAAAAAATAAAATTATTTTATTTTATTTAGCATCCCATAATCCAGTGTATTATGCCACCTGGCTGGCATAATTTCAGAAATCTAAATCCAGAATAAAATTCAGAAATAAAAATTTCAGAAATCTAAATCCAGAGCACATTTAGAGTCATCATTCCACAACACATATATATATGAATGATCCTTATGTTGTTACAATAAACTTTTAATAAAATAAAACAGAAGAGATACCCATGTAATAATAATCATTATTCCAAATTTTTCAAAATGTATTTGATAAAATGCTGCTTAAAAAACTGCTGAGATAATAATAACAATAATAATAATTAGCTATTGTTGGAATTCAGGGAGAACAGGGATGAATAGTTAGTTGGTAGCATGGTTACAGGAGCTAAATAGTGAATATGGATGCAATATCTCAGAAGAAAAAATCACACGTGTGATATAAATTAGGAAGCCAGAGATTTCTCCATTTGAGAGCAATGCATCTGAAGGCCTAATTTGCTGAAAAATAATCTTGCTACTGCTTACTCTTCATGCCTGGAGGAATCCTAGTATATCCCACATGGGGCACTATTATAACTATCTTGGATTGGAGTCCAGGTAACTCCTTTGTGGGAGTTATGTGCAAGTTCCTCATATCTGCTGCATGCCCTGTTCTGTAAGTTTCCTACATAAATTCAACCATGAAATATAACTAAACAAATACGAACATCATAATAAATTTAGTTTAATCCTTTATCCAAGTGTAAGCAAACAAAGTTGCACCTGAAGTATCTTCAGGACTGAGGCAACTTGTGGACCAAGCTCTCATCAATCTTTGTCTCAGTATCTCCCATAATGCAAAGCACATCTCCTTGCAGACATGTATAATGCTATGCATTAAGGGAAGGGCCACTACCTAGACCGGTTTCGACCATTATTGAGTCTCGTCAGTGGGAGGCAGACCCAGAAGTGGTGATACTAAGGCAGAAGCAATGGAGAGGTCATATTTACCTATACAAGTTGTCAAAAGGTGGTACCACCTTATTATTAAATTACTCTGGATTTAGAGAAAGATGTTGGAAGTTTATTTTCCACTTGGTCAGTCAACTCGAATAGGTAAATATGACCTCTCCATTGTTTCTGCCTTAGTATCACTAGACAAAGAAATTCAAGCAGATGCTTTCCTCCTGGAAGATCTCATGTACTGTGTTTTGAGACAGATGTGATGCTTTTTTCATTGACTGACTGTATGCTTCAAGGAACCACAATAAATGCAGATCTTGAGACTAAAAAATTGCAGTGATCTATTCAAAACAAAAGATGAGTCCTACTCAACTTTGGGGTTGTTTTGATTCATGACAATGCATGACTCCACACTGTTTGCTCAAACAGTTTAACTAGGAATTTTTCCAACATCCACCACTCTATATCCCAATCTTACACCTAGTGGTTTCCATCTTTTTTTCGATTTGATGAGTTTAGCAGTTCGACAATTTGACAGTGATCATAAGAACTGAAAATCGCCGTTGGCAGACTACTTCAACAAGAGGATACTTCTGTCCAGATATGACAAATATCTCATAGGGACAAATATATGGAGAAGTAGCTGACAGTATACGTAAACTTGTGACAAAGTAATATTGAAAATGTCATTTCATTGATTAACAACAGTTGGAACTTAGTTTTTGGATAATTTCTCAGGAGGAATTAAACAGACTGGAAATATTGGCAAAGGATAACACCCGCAAGTTTTTAATGGATCAAAGTATAAGTTTTGGAATGGAGAAATCACAAACTGTATACTACATTGATAGAAGTGGGCTGCAGGAAATTGAGGCCAGGGATCTATGAATGGTCGTGGACAAGCAGTTGAAGTTTAGAGGACATATTGCAAAGGCAGCCAAATTAGCTCAAATACAATGAATCTTGCAGAACAAACTGACATGCAGAAACAGGACAGTTATTATATCTCTATTAGGCTTTAATAAGATCACATTTCAACTATTATGGACAGATCTAGTTGCCTGAATTTCTTGGAAATTAAGAAATGGCAAAACAGGATCGAGAGACAAGAGACCAAGATTGTGAAAGGTCTAACTATGGAGACCTGCATATGAGGAAATACTGTTGCAAAAGCGAACTGATTGATGGCAAAAGAGAGAATATGACAGAGACATAAGTTATTAAAGGGATTTTATAGCATATTGATATAGCAGTTTTTTTTTTTTTTTTCCAATATTTGGCAGAAAGGGAGAAAAAATAATCACATCTGGAAACTGCATAAGAATGTGGTTAGTAAGAGTGCAAGGACTAGATTTTTTGCTTTCAGAGTGGTGAATGGGTAAAATGAATTGCCAATCACTTGTGAATGTTTTTTGGCAAGTGATTTCAAGGAGAAGCATGATAGTTATGGTGTGAATAATGGTTAGAATGGCCACCCACAATAAGGCTGACTTCATGGAGATGCCCAAGAAAATAACTTCTACAATATTTTCAGTAAAATGAAAGAACTTCAATAAAATTCTTTGTTCCACTGCACTGACCTGAAGAATAACACACCTCCTCACACCTCCATGGAGTCAACATTCATTGCAGGAGGTCATATTTTGTTTGTATTTTGCAAACAAACAAAATACAATGTAAGACAACATTAAAATATTGAAAGAAATTCTGCTAAAGAAAATTCCAAGAAACACTCTACATGGAGTCTCGAGGGATCTCAAAGACTGCAACTGCAAGTTAATTCTTTAATGGTTCTAACAGTACAGGATTAACAGTAGCACATGGTAATCATTATTATTAGATACCTCCAAGGAGTTCAAAGACTCATCGAGGGGGGCACCTGCTCTACAACTCTGTCTCCACCACAATACACCAACTAACCGCAACTACACCAACGCAATCTACTGCCAACCACTACCACAAGTATTTCCAAAGACAATTACAAACACCCATGCCCATGGCGAGATTTGAACCCACAGCCTTTTGACTGGATACGCTAACCACTCGGCAAGCCAGGCTAGCAACATATAATTACAACATTAAAGACATAAAGACACTCGTTTTAATCTTTGAAAAATAATAAGACCACTCCTGTATTTAATACATTTTGGAAAGTAATATATTATTATTATCACCACAAGACCCCAAAAACTCATTGTGGGGGGGTTTCTTCTTCAGACATGCAGCTCATCATACTGTGGCTTAAATACATTCTAATTCTTTGTAGACACCACATTCTCAGGCAATGCAAAAAACCTGGTTCTCACTCCTTTGCTCACACTCTCCTTATACAGCTTCAAGGGATGGCCTCTTGTTCTCCCCCCATCTCCCACCATTTTACAGAACACCTCTTTTATATTAATCCTATAACAACCCCTTACCAACTTGTATGTCTGTCATGTCACCTTTCTCCTCCTATCATCTAGACTCTGTAAATTGCATCTTCTCAACCCTTCTTCATACTCAACATTCCAGAGACCAGAACTACCTAATCTATTTGCCACTGGCCCCTCTCCAATATTTCATCATTCTTTTGAAAATCAAGTGACCAAATGTGTGCACAGTAGTAATTATGTAGCCTAATCAAGGCCTGACAAATGGAACCAGAATCTCTTCGCTTCTATAAGTCAGTGGCTTCTACATCATTCCCAGAATTTGTTATGTTGTTCTCAAAATTTTGGCAATGTGTTCTCTAAATTTTAGATCCATATTCACCATCACCACAAGATCCCTTATTTCCTCAATCTCCAACAATATATCCCAGTAAGAGTGAATTCAACATCCCATCTTTGTTTTCCAAATTTTAAAATCTTATATTTTGCAACGTTGAACTGGTATCCTGTACTCACTCATCCAGTCTATTCCAGTCCTCCTGTAAAGCCAGAACATCTACTCTACTCCTCGTAGTTCTTTCCAACTTTGCATCATCTGCAAGCAACTGAATCGCTCCACTTGAATCTTCCCCAATATCATTAACATACACATTAAACAGCAATGGCTCTAAAAAAGATCCCCTGAGTCACACCACTAGACTTTCCTCTTTTGGGATATTTCTCCTCATACACAACTTGCTAATACCTATCAGGCAAGCCAATCTCCAATCCACTGCATTAATCTAATATCCAACCCCATCTGCCCTAGGTTGACTATCAATTTATGTGGTCATTATCAAAAGTCTTTGCAAAATCTAAGTATATTCTTACTAAATAGCTTAAGGAAATTACATTGTACGATAGAATATACATTAAAATAAATTTTAATACACTTCCAATATTTTGATAACGTCACATTGCCATTATCACAGGAACTTAAATACAAGACATGTGCATGCAAGCGCAACACACAGTAAATGAGGAATGAAGCAGGAAGCTATTCTTTCTCCTAAAAGTCCTGATGGTGTCCCCTAGCGGGTAATGTTGGTATTCTTGGCCGATTGGGGTGAAGGTCTTCTGATGTAGGTTTCCCAAATTTGGGGCAGTCTCATGCAACCAAATTTGTTTAGGTTTGGATTGTTTCTTGGGGCTGAGGCTGATTCCATGAAAAGCTTTTCGTATTTGAATTTACTACAGTGTATTGTCGTGGCTTTTTTCCACCATATTCTATGGCAGGAATCCAGCGCATGGTCTGCAAGACCAGAGCGGCTGAATTGGTGAAAGTATTGGCTGCATTGGAAAGCCATGATAATACGCCGTAGTAAATTCAAATACGAAAGGCTTTTCATGGAATCAGCCTCAGCCCTAAGAAACAATCCAAACCTAAACAAATTTGGTTGCATGAGACTGCCCCAAATTTGGGAAACCTACATCAGAAGACCTTCAGCCCAATCAGCCAAGAATACCAACATTGCCCACTAGGGGGGGACCATCTGGACTTTTAGGAGAAAGAATAGCTTCCTGCTTCGTTCCTCATTTACTGTGTGTTGCTTGTGTGCATGTGTCTTGTATTTAAGTTCCTGTGATAATAGCAATGTGACATTGCCGAAATATTGGAAGTGTATTAAAATTTATTTTAATGTATATTCTATTGTATACGGTGTAATTTCCTTAAGCTATAGTAAGAATGTATAACCAACGTCTAAGCCTTTCCATGAGAAAAATCTAAGTATAATACCATGTATCCATTTCCCTTGTCAAATGCGGCTGTCACCCTATAGTAATAATTAAGTAGATTACTAAAACATGGCTTCCGTTTGGCAAATCCAGGCTGTCCATCAAAGATTATATTCTGGATCTTAGTTCTCACTCACTTCTCCAACACTTTAACCATGACCTGACAAATTTGTCAATAATTTGATGCTTAAATCCTGTCATGTCCCTTCTGATGCAGTACAATCTTACCTTCCTTCTGTAGATTTGGAACTTGACTCAATATACGACTCATATTAAACAAGCATGTCAAGGCAGATGTTAACTCTCAGGGTACATTCCCTCAAAATATGTGGTGATATATCATCAAGATTCACAGCCTTATTTAGTTTACTCAATCTAGTAACATCTAGTTTACTCAATTTTGCATATACCTCTTGCTCACTCTCCTTCTCCTCTTCCACTGCTCAAATTCTGCATGGTATCTCAATTAATATCTCAATTATATCCTTTGCAGCAGCAGTTATTCTTATACCATTTTTTCTAATCCATGTCATCCTACCATAATTGTTTTTTTTTTTCTGTTGGCTACATATCAAAAGAACTCCCTGGGCTTTCTTTTTTCTTTTTGACTTCATTAGCAATACTGCACATTTGCTACTTTTACTAATCAAGTCACCCTTCCTTGCCTGCTCTTTGTACTACTTATGGAACCACTTATTACCACTCATCTTATGTGGTCTCCATAACACTTCTTCTCTATTACATGCCTCATTTCTTCATTCATCCATCCATTTCATGCCTACTTTATTTAACCTTTTGACCTTTGGAATATATCTAGAAATTATTCTACTAGACAGTTCTTGAATAGCACCTAAGTAGAACTGATCTCCATTCCACTCAACTCCTTATTCTATGCTACAGCTGCAAGCTATCTCCTAAACTTTTCATAGAAGGTTGAAAGTTTATTTTTCACTTGGTTAGAGTATAATAAATTTAGTGTACTCCTTTATCCAAGTGTGAGCAAACAAAGTATGCGCCTGAAGTATCTTCAGGACTCGGGTAAGGTGGTACGACACCAGTACAACAGTTGCCCTGGTGTCATACCACCTTACCCCAGTCCTGAAGATACTTCAGGCGCAAACTTTGTTTGCTCACACTTGGATAAAGGATTAAACTAAATTTATTATTTTCATAGAAGGGTGGCCTGAAAAGTTCTCGGCCTCGAACATAGATGGCAACACTATCAGCACGATTTTTTTTTCTAAGTTGGTACATCTGTCATAAGCATCCATGTGAAACTGAAAGTCATTCTATCATGTAGTTTGTTTTATACAGCTGTCTGAAACAAAAGGGTTGTCTGTATCCCTTGAAATGGATAAAATTGAGTATCGTGCGGTTATAAAATTCTTTGTAAAAGAAGGTTTAATGCCAAAAGAAATTCATTTGAAGTTCATGAAAGTTTATGGGAACTCTTCTCCTTTGTTCTCGACAATTAAGAAATGGGCTGCCAAGTTTAAATGTGGCCATATCAGCCTTGAAATGATCCATGTGAAGGACGTCCAAAAAGTGTATCAACACCAGAAATCAATGATCAAGTGCATGATATGGTATTGGATGACCAGCGAGTCAAAGTGTATCAACACCAGAAATCAATGATCAAGTGCATGATATGGTATTGGATGACCAGCGAGTCAAAGTGCATAAAATTGCTGAGACTATAGGCATTTCAAAAGAATGTGTAAGATATGTTTTGCATGAAGAATTGCAAATGAAAAAGCTTCGAGCAAGATGGGTGCCGCACTTGCTCACAGCAGATCAAAAATGCACTCGCATGAAAATCTCTGAACAGTACTTGGAGCGTTTTAATAAGAATAAAACTGATTTGTGTCGATTTATTACTATGGCTGAGAGTTGGATTCACCATTACACACCTGAATCCAAACAGTGAACAGAAGCCGGTTGTTCAGAGCCAAAGAAGACAAAGTTGGTTCCATCAGCAGGAAAGGTCATAGCATCAGTGTTTTAGCATGCTATAAGTATTTTGTTTAATTATCTTGAAAAGGGTAAAGCAATAATTGGGGAATATTATTCCGATCTTTTATCCAGACTAGACCAAAAAAATTTGTGCGAAAAGACCCAGTTTGCAGGGAAAAAAATCATAATTCATTAAAACAATGCACCTCCCCACAAAGATGTTTTGACAATGGGAAAATTAATGTTGATGTTCCAACAATTACTATGAATTGTTGGAAAATCAACATTATTCTCCAGATTTGGCTTCCACTAACTTCTATCTCTTCCCCAAACTAAAAATCTTCCTTGCAGCATTTTTCTTCAAATCAAGAGGTGATTCAGTTATAGAGGGGTATTTTGCAGATCTTACTGAAAACCCCCCTGCAGGGATGGGATAATGGTGCTGAAGCATTACTGGAATCAATGTATTAGTCTTAAGGAAGATTATGTTGAAAATAAAAGTAATTTTGAAATTATAAATTCGTTTTTTCATTGTTAGACCGAGAACTTTTCAGACCACCCTTGCAATAATGCCTTGCAGTTCCAAATATATTTGTTTCTCACAGCAGTCCTCACATGGCTTGCAACCATCCAGATAATCACTTTATGATTACTCTAACCAATTTGGAGGGCAATTTAACACCTCATTTATGATGACATCCTCAAATGAGATTATCAAATCCAAGACGTGCCTCTGTTACATACAGCCTGAGGTAGCTGTCCCTTAAAAACTCAAGAAATTCATGTCATTTACTTCTGGTTGCCATCTCATCATTCCAGTCTACATTGCCATAATTAAAATTACCCATAATGATCACCCTTTTCATATTTGCTTGGCTAATTTGCTTATACATTTCATTGTCACCACCCTCCACTTTACTAGGTGTATAGCAACATCTAAGTATTTCATTCTATTCACCTCAATCTAACACCATATTACCTCAAAACCACTGCCACTATTTCTCCTTTGCATGGACTCTTTTTCTATCATTAATAGCATTTCACCTCCCTTTTTACCTTTTCCATCTTCACAAAATACATCATAATACTCTTTCATCTCTATTCCTGTCAGGATGTCTAAGTACGAACTATGTCTCACTTATTCCAATAATTTTGGTTGAATAAAATCAATATATATAATATATAAACTTTTCATTCCCTGTCTAATAAAATTTAATAAAAATGAGAGGATGGAGCTATCAACAGAGTGCTCCTGGTAAGATTTATTCTAGTATATTTGAGAAATGGTTGAGAAGGATTGTGGAAGGGAAGTTTTGTGAAGAACAAGCTGGATTCAGGCCAAATAGAGGCTGTCAGGATCAGATTTTCACTTTAAGACAAATAGTTGAGAAATCATGGGAATTTAACAAAGATGTGTATTTTAAGTTTTGTAAACCTACAAAGGCATATGACAAGGTGCCAAGAGAAAAGCTATTCAAAACACTGCAGTTGTATGGTGTCAATGGGACATTATATCAAGCAATACTCAGTCTTTATTTGAGTTGTAAGTTAGCAGTTAGAACTGAAGGAAGTACAGGAAGATGGTTTAATGATAAATCTAGTGTCAGACAGAGATGTGCATTATCCCCTGTGTTATTCATTATCTGTATGGATTGCATTACGAAGTGGAATTAAACCTGAGATCAAAACTGGAGATGTTAATCGATGGTAGGAAGATAACCGAATCAGTTGAAATAGTGGAATTACTGAGCAAGCACTTTGCAAGAGTATATCATCCAGGTGGTGATATTGCAGGAATGAAGGAACCAATAGCTTATACAGGAATTGAGGTGAATGAAATGGAGGTGAATAGTATATTACAAAACCTTAATGTGAGTACATCTGTGGGATTAGATGGTATACCAGCTCAGGTCTTATGTGAAGTGGCAAAAGAATTGTCAGTGCCCTTGACTTCTTCACTTCACTGGGCATCTACAGATGCCATATGGTCACTCCGATGCTCTGATGTGTCACACCAGGCCACGCCATGCAGTCCTGTTTGCTTTTCTGGTAGCCTCAACTCTCTGAAGATCAGTCCGTCCACACACTCCATCCATCCATCTCATTGATGGTCTACCCCTGCTCTTTTTCCAGGAACTTTACCTTCTATTACTGTTCTGAGAAGTCTCCCTTTCATCCTTTCTATGTGTAACTTTCTTCTGTCAATATCCTTAAGAAGCCTTAAAGTTCTGCTGATCTTTTCTAACACCCATTCATTTGTATGCCTTTCAGTATATGATATCCTCAACAGCCTTCTGTAACACCACATCTCAAAAGCAGATATCCATTTCTTATCTGACTTCTTTAGGTTCCAAGTCTCACACCCATAAGTCGCTGTTGGAAAAACAACTGCATCCAAAATTCTCCACTTTGTTTCCATAGAGATAGATCAATCCTTCAAGATTTTAGACAGGTCTCTGACTGTTGTTTTAGCCATTCCTAACCTTTTTCTGACATCTTCTGAACAGCAATTCTTTACATTAATAATGGATCTGAGGTATTCAAACTTGCTGACTTCCTCAATTCTTTCTCCATTAAAGTACACTTATTTCTCAAGAGCTTCTCTGTTTGTATTTCCTTTGAGAACCATAATCTTTGTCTTGCTAGGATTGAGCTGAAGTCCTCTGTTATTACTGATCTTGTTAACTTTGTCAAGAATTAGTCCTAATTCTTCCATGTCATTACAAAGGAGTACTGTATCATCAGTAGAGCTCAGATTACTGATCAATCTACCTCCTATCCTAATTCCTGTCCTGAGCTCATCCAATGCTTCATGCAGGATGTCCTCCACATATATACTAAACAAGTGAGGAGAAAGTAAACATCCATGCCTAACTCCTTTTCCAACTTGAAGCCAGTCAGTCAATCCAACACCCGTTCTTACCGTGGCTTGTAGCTCCTTATACAAGTTGGCTATCAACCTGATAGTGTGTTGAGGAAAACCCATTCTTTTCATTACTTACCATAGTTTCACATGCTCAACACAGTCAAAAGCTTTAGAGTAGTCTAAGAAACACATTACCAGATGGAGTCTGAATTCTTTATATTTTTCTATGATCTGTCTAAGGCAAAGGATTTTGATCTCTAGTGCCCTTACCTTTCCTAAAACCAGCTTGTTCCTCAGGCATCTCTACCTCAACTTTGGCCCCAATCCTATTTAGCATGATCTTCAATAAAATTTTGTTTGCATGAAATATCAAACAAATCGTTCTATAATTCTTGCATGCCTTTATATCACCTTTCTTATGTAGTAGTATGAAAACTGACTTCTTCCAGTCTCTAGGCCATGATCCTGTCTCCCATATCCTTGTAATCAATCTATGAAACACTCTTATCCCTCCGTTCCCTGTGGCCTTAATCCCTCTGCTGGGATTTCATCTGCACCTGAGGACTTATTGTTGTTGAGCTGCTTAACTGCTTTTTCAACTTCATGCCTAAGTGGAGGAGGTTACAAATCAAAATTTTCCTGGTGGGAGGGCTCCACATTTTCTTTATCCACTCTGCTGTACAGTTCCTCACAGTATTCTTTCTATCTGTTTTTGATGTCCAACTCTTCTGTTAGTAATGATCCATTCCTGTCTTTGATGACATTCAATTTAGGCTCAAACTTGTGCTTTAAGTTACAAACTAAATGAAACATCCTTTTATAATTGTGCCTTCTCATCTGGAACTCTATTGTGCCATTGACCATTTTGTTTAGTTTGAGTCTCAGGTCTGGGTTAGTCCCGAGGGGGTGGAAAGAGGGGAAAATAGTTCCACTGTATAAAGGAGGTACCAAGACTGCTGTTGCAATTTACTGACCGATCAGCATATCAGGAGTCGTTGTCAAGTTTTTGGAGAAAGTAGTCAAGAGAAAATACAGGAATTGAGATGATAATGGGATACCGTATGGGAGACAGCATGGTTTTGTGAAGGGTAGATCATGCCTCAGTAACTTGCTCATGTTTTATAACACAGAGATGGCTGAACTGGATAAGAGTAATGGGTTTACAGTGATACTGCTGGACCTTGCTAAGGCCTTTGACAGGATTCCACATGGAATTCTAATCAGTAAACTGCGGCATATGGAGATGAATATAGGGTTGGTGGTTGATGGAGAGATATCAGAAAGTAGTTTATTCAGGAGTAGAGTCCAAAAGAAGGCCTGTGACTAGTAGTGTGCCGCAGGGTTATGTTCTTGGACCACTGCTGTTTAATTTGTTCATTAACGATATAGGAACTGTTCATTTGTTTGCTGATGATGCAAAGTTGGGTAGAGCAATAGTGAATCCACATGATGTCAAAATTTTGCAGATGATTTGGATAGATTGGAAGACTAGGCTAAGGAGAATGGATGTCAGTTTAATGTGGGAAAGTGTAAGGTTATGTTTATATTTAATATTTTGGGATGAAAAGAATAGCAGCAGTATACCACATTGGTGGAACTGTACTCCAGGAGATTGACAGGGAGTATTGGTGGACAGGGAGTTGAAGTTTAGGGGAGTACATTGCAAAAGTGGCTAAATCAGCTCATCAGATCACTTGGTTATTGAAGAATACTTTGACGAGCAGAGACAAGCAAGTTATTGTTCCTCTTTATCGAGCCTTGATAAGACCCCATCTTGACTACTGTGCTCAGATCTGGGTGCCAGGGTTTCTTCTTGATGGGGAGGAGGTAGAGAGGATCCAGAGGCGAGTGACCAAGATGATAGCTGGTCTTTGGAATGAACCTTATGAGAACAGGTTGAAGATCTGTGGGCTGCAGAAATTGGTTGATAGGCAGAAGAGGGGGGGGGGCGATATGATTGAGACATTTAAATTACTGAAGGGTTTTTAAGATTAATTCAGAGGAAATTTTTCAGAACAGGTCTGGTGGTTAGAGAACTAGGGGACATCCATGGAAACTAGGTAAGAGTGTGGTTTGCAACGGTGTTAGAACTAGGTTTTTTGCTTGGAGAGTGGTGAATGAGTGGAATAGGCTGCCAGTGTCTGTTGTGGGTGCCATGACTGTGAGTGAGTTCAAAGCAAAGTATCATAGATACTGTGTAGATGCTGAATAGTTGTTCTAAACATGATGTTTAGGGCCTCAAATGAGTCTAACGACTCCTTGGAGTCACCCATAATAATAATCTCAGCTCTTTTATTTATGTGGATGATGCTATATTTCTAAATAAATCTGCTACAAGTCTGCAAGATTCCCTCACTAAATTGAATAACTGTTGTAATAGATATGGTATGTGGGTCAGCAGTAACAAGACAAAGACAATGAAAATAGACAGAAGCATTGAAAATATATACTGCATTGTGAATGGAGAACCTATAGACCAAGTAAAACAGTTCAGCTACTTAGGCATGATTTTTAGTGAAGATCGTAAATTAAATATGGAAATAGACAACAGAATCAACAAAGCTGGTAAGGTAGGAAGTCAACTGAATGAATTTATATGGAATAAGAGAGAAATTAGTCAAAACACTAAATTAGCTGTATACAAGACAGTGTAACAGTGAACAACAAACAAGTGAGACAAGGAATGACCAACCACTGGCAAGCAAGAGTCGTGATCGACTTATCAAGTCACACCTTAAATAACGGCCAACTTGCGCTACTTTATAAATGTCTTAACTTTGCAATAGCACCTAAAAGTGTTAATAAATTGGATCTTATATACCACACAGAAAGAGGCATCAGGTCCCTACCTGGTAATATAGCCGATAAAATATGATTAGAAACCAGCAATGTCCTGAATAATAAGAAAACTGTGCATAGCAATCTTACAAAAACAGAACTAGCAGCAATCAAGTCATTGAAAGTTAATCAAGACATAATTATAACAAAATCGGATAAAGGCAACACCACTGTCGTCCTTGACAGGTCAACATCCATCCATCAGATGAATCAACTAGTCTCCGATAACAGCACCTAAAACCTGGTAAACTATAACCCAACTAACAGAATAAAGAAAAAAAACTGAGAAATTACTTAAGTCCGTCACTTCTTGGCCATCAGACAAAGTTAGAAAACTTATACCCCATTATGCCCATGCTCCCAGAATATAGAGTGTCCTGAAACTACACAAACAAAATGTTCACTTCAACTGATTGTTGAAGGAATAGATAGCCCTAATTACCACCTAGCTAAAAAAATTAGTGTCAACACTCAAGGAGTTGGTAGGTCATTCCTCCTATATAAAGAACACACAACACTTTATAAACAAAATTAAAAACATAACACTCGAAAAAGATGATCTATTAGTCAGTTTCGACATTTCTGCCCTTTTCACAAAATGTCTTAATCAATGACACAATTCTTCTCCTACGGAACAAATTTCCACCCACCATTACGGCCCTCTTTGTCCACGTACTACGTTCGGGTTACTTCGTGTGGCAAAATAAATTTTACCTACAAAACGAAGGTATGGCCATGGGCTCACCACTATCACCTCCCCCCATTGCTAACTTCTATATGGAGGCTTTTGAGCAAAGTGCTCTTGATTCCTTCACTCTAAAACCTACAGTGTGGCTTAGATACGTTGATGATGTGTTCGTTATCTGGCCACATGGGCAACAAACATTAAACACATTCCTTAGCCACCTGAACAAACAACATGAACGCATAAAATTTACTATCGAAATTGAAAATCAGAACTCACTCCCATTCCTGGAATGGATACACTGGTCACACGTCTTCCTTCAGGCAGTCTATCCTTCACGGTCTACTGCAAACCCACACATACTGACCAATATATACATGCTAATTCATACCACCACCCATCACAAAAATATGGAATCATTAACACCCTTAAAAACAGAGCTATAACAATTTGCTCTAACCAGCAAGCTCTTAAACAAGAACTAAATATCATCAGTGACACATTTATAAATAATGGCTATAACAAAAATACTATTAATAAAGTTCTTCATAAAACATCAACAAAAAAGAATCTAGATTACAGTAAAACCATGGCCATCCCATACATTAAAGCGTTATCAGAAAAAATCAATAGAATCCTACACCATTATAATCTCAATGCCACCTTAAACCACCTACAAAACTTAAAAACATATTCAACTCCTCCAAGGATCCACTCCTCCCATTAGCACACATCCTGGAGTCTATTGCATCCACTGCACTTGTAACTTACCATACATTGGTGAAACTGGATGTACAATCCCTATATGTAAGAAAGTACACATAAGACACATTAAATATAACAATTTTGGTGAATCAGGCCTCTCAGATCATGCTCTCAACACCTTACACCAAATTGACTGGAAAAGTACTCACTCTTTAGACCATACAAAAACCTGGTATGAAAGAAAATTTAAGGAAGCCTGCAAAATTCTGATAAACCACCCAAATATCAACAATAATGGTGGCATGAAAATTCCAAGAATCTGGATGGCACATATTCAGCCTACTTAATATTTAGTATCTAGCATACTTCAGGACTATAGGCAACTTTCAGCTAGTATTGAAAACCATTCCATACTAACTGGTTGGAATTTATATATATAATCATGTTGTTAATATATATATATATATATATATATATATATATATATATACAGGGTGTTCGGGATAAATTTGACATATTTATAATTAATTATATTTTTCCGTAAGTTACATGTATTAACACACACTTCTCTTCATTTAAAAGTTTGGACCCTTCTTCATTCATATACAAGATGTCAGAAAGGATGGATAGCTGGAACCCACCTGAATCATGGAAGAGAATAACTTGTATCATGATGATTCGTGCCCGCCATCAAAATAAGGATATTACGACTGCTGCCCAATGCTCCCTGAATACAGTAAAAACAATCAGGCATGAACTAGAGACTTGCAATGGTGACTACGAGGATGTAGCAAGAAGAAAGATCCCTAGCAGACGATCTGATTGCGTTCGTACAGCAGAATTCCTCGCAAATCTGCAGGAACAGGTGTTGAAGAACCCTGGCATTGGAATTCGGGCTTTGTTCGTGGAGTTGCTAACTGTAGTCAAGCCCTGGATAACAAGGGTAGCCAATGGTAGGCCGTATGTATGGCAGCAGGATTCGGCCCCTTGCCACACCTCTGGGAAAAGTCAAAAATGGTTGTCTGAAAATTTCTACGACTTCACCAGTCCAAATGTTTGGCCTCCAAACTCCCCAGACCTTAACCCCATGGATTATTTTGTATGGGGCGCAGTTGAAAAAGACACCAATCGCACTTCCAGTAATACAAAAGCCCAGTTAATGGATAAAATTAAAACAGTTTTTGCGGCCCTTCCCAGGGAGACTGTAGCATCAGCTTGTTCGAGGTTCCGAAGCAGAATTGAAGCTGTGATCGATGCTAATGGTGGTTATTTTGAGTAAATCTTGTTGATAGTATTGTAATTAACTCTGCCTGTAATGTTTTTTTGTCAATTCATTAAATTTAATAGATACAAAGAAGATTTTCTTTTTCCTTACGAAACTGTCAAATTTATCCCGAACACCCTGTATATATATAGACTTGTTGCTCCTCAGCCCAATGTAATGTTACAACCAATAGATAATAATAATAATAGGACTCTAGCGTTGATGTAGTAAGGTTTTTTTTTTCCACCAGAGGTCAGGCCAATAATTGTTGTAACGGCTGGTCAGTAACTTTAGCAAACCATGTAGATTGTAGTGCAGTTTGTTTTTCTGTATATAGTATATAAGCTCCAGAAGATGACCTTGATATAAAGGTCTAAACGTCGTGTGTGAATTTTGGTTTATATTCAACTAAAGTTTTACAAAAACACAGTAGTTGTCTCCATAATTTTCCAAAATGTATTCTGATCACTGTGTAAGCCTCAAAGAAAGTGTTTAAACCAATTTTAAGTTATGAATCGGAGAGCTAGGTTAGAAGTAAAACACCTGACTGAAGATATGAGAGTCCTGAGAAAGATTAGGGGCATGAACAGATGGCATAATGGCAATATTATATTAAAAAGGCTATTAGGAAAGAACTTGACATGGTTAGCATCAAGGAATGTGTTAGCAGAACTAATCTCAGGTGATATGGTCACTTAAACAGAATGGGAGAGGAAAGATTAGCAAAGCAAGTGTTCTCTGCCAGGGTGGGAGGAAAAAGACCCAGAGGAAGACCAAGATATGGGTGGATTGATACAGTAAAAAGTGCCTTAGAAGACAGAAATATAAGATCTGATAATTTTGGAATCTTGACTGGTAACAGATTAATTTGGAGGAAAACTGTAGATAGGAAGTTAGTGGTGATGTAAGTTTTTCATGCAGTACTATCATATCTTGTACACCCTTTGAGGGTACATATCAGAAATTTGATGGTGATGCTTTGATCTCATTAACCAAAAGCACCCACAACATTCTAGCAACTTACTTGTTCATTCACCTCTCTCAAAGGGAAAAAATCTAGTCCTCATACTTTTCCTAAATACACTCTTGCTCAATTTCCAGGGATGACCTCTAGTTCATCCCCCCCCATCCTCCCACATATATATAAATGCACACTACTTACTGAAAATATATCCTTTGTATCAGTTCTATAAAATTTTCTTTCATTAACTAGTGTGTTGTCACCGGTGGTGTGCCACAGGGATCAGTTTCAAGATCATTGTTGTTCAATTTAAATACTAATGACATTGGAATGGGTTTAACTGGTGATATGCTGTTGTTTGCAGATGATGCAAAATTGAAGAGAGCAATTCAGTGTCAAGCAGATGTTATGGCCTTGCAGGAAGACTTGAACAGATTGCATGGATCGGCAGGTAAGTGGAACTATCAGCTGAATGTTGCAAAGTGTAAGGTTTTGAAATTTGGTAAGCAACAATGGGATGCAAAGTATACACTTGTTGGGGAAACTTTAAATGAGGTAGATGAGATGAGAGATATGGGAAAAGTGGTAGACAAGAACCTGAAATTCACTGTACAAGTTGTAAAGACGTCACATCAGATAATGGCAATGATCCTGACATGCAGAAATGAAGAGGTTATGATGCTATTGTATAAGGCCTTGATCAGGCCTAATATGGATTATTGTGCACAGATTTGGTCACCGGGTTTTTATAGTGATGAGAATATGTTAGAAAGGGTCCAAAGAAGATTCACAAAGGTGGTCAGTTGTCTTTGGATTGTAGAGGATGAGGACAGATTGAGAGAATATAAATTACAAAGCTTTGTGAATAGGAGGACGGGGGGAGGGCAGATATGATTTGACATAAAAGTTAACCAGGGGTTGTTAACAGGTTGACATGGAAGAGATTTTTCATAGAAGGAGAGAGAGGGTGGGTAGAAGAGGGCTATCCCTGGGAGCAGTATAAGAATGGTGTGAACAGAGGGGTGAGAAAAAGTTTCTTTGCATGAAGAGAGTAGTTGGTGAGGTGGAATGCATTGTCTGAGTGTGTTGTGAATGTAGACACATTGAATCAGTTCAAGGCATGGTGGGATGAGTTGTGTGTGTGTGATATTGTGCACCTCCGATGATGAATCTGACTTTATGGAGGTCAGATGTTAACAATTTCTGTAATACACAAGTCTTCAGCCTATCCTCATAAAAAGCATTCCACCAGTATTTTGGTCACTCACCTCTAGATCATCTTCTTCACCTCTTCTTCATTTCCAAGAAAACCTGATCATATCCATGCATCCGGTATTTAGTATTGTCCCATATTGACAGTAGTCAAGATGAGACAATTCTAAAGTCATGTGAAGAGGTATAATAACCTTATCTCTGCTTGTCAGTTTGTTCTTCATTATCCATGTAACCCTATGAGCAACTTTAGCCACTATTACTCAAGTCCACCAGCATCCCAATTACTTAACCTCATCAATTTCCTACAGCCCAGTTCCATCAATGTAGTACATAGCTGATTATGTTTTCATCTCAAAATGGATAATCTCATACAGCTACAATATCTTGATAGCCATTTACCTTTGCCCATACTGCCAATCTATTTAAATCGTTCTGCATGATCTTTACATCATGTTTATTAGCTATTTCTTTAATCAATTTAGAATCCTCAGCCAAATGAATGCTTCCCCTCAGATCCTTCCTTATATCATTAATTTACTAATTAAATAGCAGTGCCCCAATTACATAGCTCTGAAGTGCATTGCTAGTCACAGACCTTCTCCTGGAATCAAAAGACTCTCAATGCAGGAGGTATGCTGTCAAACCCAAAGTTCATCAAACTGTGTTTTGAACTCATTCACCACATCCTCAGGCAATGCATTCCACTTATTTCTTGCTCCCCTTCGTCTAAGAAAATTTCTTTCATGTTAATCCGATAACAATCCCTTACCATGTTGTAATAGATTTAACAGTATTGATATGGACACAGATTGATAAGAAAATAACTATTTATTA
Source organism: Typopeltis vanoorti (assembly GCF_054136105.1). Lineage (NCBI taxonomy): Eukaryota > Metazoa > Arthropoda > Arachnida > Uropygi > Thelyphonidae > Typopeltis > Typopeltis vanoorti. Next base: position 19,424,275 of record NC_143573.1, read on the forward strand.
ACTTAAAAGCTAATATTTCACTGGTATTATATCCAGCATCTTCAGAGCACACAACACAAAGTTTGTTACAAATGCAAGACAACCACAATCTGGTGTAACAGTGGGACTAGTATAAGTAATTGCAATGTGCAACACAAGACTGAAGTCCTAATAGGGCTTTAGTCTTGTTCCAATCTGTTCCAATGACACTGCTCTCACTGCTGAACTTTCTCAGCTACATCACACCTTCTTAACTAATGGTTATAATCACCTTAAGATAGATAACATACTAAATGCTACCCAGAAATCTACCACAGAAGACTACAACAAAACTATCACCATCCCATACATTAAAGGCACATCTGAAAAGATATCTAGGGTGCTTAACAAACACCAACTGCGCACCATATTTAAACCTTATGTGAAATTAGCAACTCTCATCCGTTCACCTAAGGACAAATGCACTCCTTTATCACATCCAGGAGTCTATGAAGTGCCCTGTTCTTGCCATCAAGCCTGCTACAGACAGACAGGAAGAACTTTGGACATTCGCCTCAGTGAACACAAAAAATATATCTGACACTTTCACTATGGCAGACAATGCTTTGGATACCTCCGCACACAGGATCAATTGGAAAAAAACAAAAGTAATTCACAGAAGCTTCTACAAGTCAGAGAGGTTGTTCCTGGAATCAACAGAAGCCTTAAAACATACTCCAAACCTTAACAAGTATGGCTGTATAAATCTACCAAAGATTTGGGAGACAATCATCCAAAGAACAAATTAATATTCATTACTTTTATTTTATTTTTTTCAAACTTTCTAAGACTATTATTTGGACTACTATTTCAAAACTTTGAACTACTTTTTTTTTTTTTAAACCTAGATAGCACCCTATTAGGACTTTAGTCTTGTGTTGCACACTGCAATTACTTATACTAACCCCACTGTTACACCGGATTGTGGTTGTTTTGCATTTGTGACAAATTTTGTGTTGTGTGCTCTGAAGATGCTGGATATAATACCAGCGAAATATTAGCTTTTAAGTTAATAAATAGTTATTTTCTTATCCATCTGTGTTCATATCAATACCGTTAAATCTATTACAACATGTCTGACGAACACATAAGCCTATCCACGCATTTAAATCCCTTACCATGTGTAGAGGCTTAAGTTCCGTGGCACATCTGAAAAAATAGCCAAGATTTTAAAAAAGTACAACCTACACACAGCATTTAAGCCCCTCTGCAAACTTGCTACCCTTATATGCTCTACAAAAGATCAGCTCCCTCCTCTCTCAGTGCCTGGAGTCTATAAAGTACACTGTTCCTGTAAACTGGTGTACTTTGGACAGACAGGCAGATCAGCTACTATCCGCCTGGAGGAACATGAGTCATACATCTGCAACCACGACTATGGTCAGTCAGACTTTCTAAGTTGTATCTAAGATACAGCCATGTGGGTTGTTATCCAACAACCCACATGGATACAACCCACAGGGTCTCTTGAAAGAAAACCACCATGCTCCACCACAGCAAATTCAAGAAAGAGAGACTATTCTTAGAATCAGCAGCAGCTCTCAGGAATCAACCAAATCTTAACAAATATGGTTGCATTAAGCTTCCTAAGTTTGGGAAACGCTTATCACCAGAGGTCCCACTTTACATTCCAGGCCACCTACAACCACCCTTAGAGGGCGCTCCACCTAGATAGGACTTTAGTGTCACCCACGTGGTTGGGCTTAGTGTTGTTTGTTATTTGTTTTTATGTTACATTAGTTTTATTGTAATCCCTGAAGATGTCTCATTGACTGAGACGAAATATAGGAAAAATTAAATTCTGTTTTTAATCCTTTCTGAGTGCTGTATACAATCCATTATGCCTCCAACATGAAATCCCTTACCAATTTACGTTAAATTGGTATGGGATTTTAATATTGTTTTGGATTTCATTGTGGCTGGAGCCCTTGGTTAAGAAAGTGTTGAGAATGTGATCAAGTTTAGTAGTTAGGGCACATTTTAATTAATTAATTAATTAATCAGTTAACTGAGGTGAATTAAATCCTGGGATGTTGATTGTTTAGGTGTGTTAAGAAAATGTCAAGAGTATCCATGCCATGTGGCCAAATGGTGGAACACATCACTGTAGCACAACCAAACAGTGGGTTTATGTGGAGCAGAGTTTAAGGCTTTCTCTTTGAAGGTCTCCTCCATGAAATAGTTGGCCAGGAATGTGTATAAATCACTTTTATGTCAATAACAATGATCTAACTAAAGTTAGGCCTATACTTTGTAATTCACCAGTTTGGGATCTTCTAGATAATATCTGGAATACCAACATTTCTAATATTATTTGTAATAATACAAGCTATCAACTATACAATACAGTAATTTGATTTTTGTCTATGATACTAAAATTTTTCATGTGTTTTTATCACATTGCTTGTAACAAGATATCTGCTAACTCCCAAGCCAAAGTGTTACAACTGAAATCTGAACTATCCAGTTACGTTAATCAGGAAATTTGGAATATTCTAGACAGGATCACAGACGACTCAGCCAAGCACCTACTACTCAAAAACAAAGAGCACTTAATAACAAAGTTTCAAGCATTAAAACTACAAGAAAGCACAAGACAATTCCGAGGCCATAACGGAAAGAGCAGTCAATCACCCAACAACACAGTTAGGAACAGCGAACCACCATTGGACCGCTGTCTGGTTATCAACCAATCGGATTACAACCTCACACAAGGTGAACTCTCGCTACTGGAGAAAGGTTTAAATTATGCCATTGCTCCGAGGTCAGTAAATAAACTAGATATAATATATCATATCGAGAGAGGTTTAAGATCCCTCCCTGCCAATGTAGCTGACAAAATATGGATAGAAACTGCCTGTTTACTAAATTCAACCAAAAAATTAAGCAGCAACCTAAACAAAGCGGATAAACTGGCCTTCAAATCTCTTAAAAATAACCGTGACGTTATCATCACTAAAGCCAATAAAGGGAACACCACTGTTGTTTTAAATCGGACAACCTACATTGAAAAAATGAACCATTTGGTATCGGACCACAACAACTACCAAATGGTAAATTACAACCCCATGCAATGTAACAAAAAGAAAACTACTGAACTACTTAAATCAGTCAACACGTGGCCGGAAGAAACACTCAAAAAATTAATACCGCAGTATGCCCACGCACCCAGAATTTATGGCCTACCAAAAGTACACAAAACAAACACGCCATTACGTCCTATTGTGGAAGGAATTGACAGTCCGAATTACTACTTAGCCAAAAAATTAGCTGCCACACTCAAGGAATTGGTTGGTCATTCCCCTTCCTACATAAAAAATACACAACAATTCATAAACAAAATTAAAAATATTACACTCAACGACCAAGATCTATTAGTCAGCTTTGACATAACTTCCCTTTTCACCAATGTCCCAATCAATGATACTATCCTACTCTTACAGAACATATTTCCACACGACATCACGGCCCTCTTTGCCCACGTACTCCGCTCCGGATATTTCGTGTGGCAAAATAATTTTTACCTTCAAAAAGACGGTACCGCCATGGGCTCTCCACTCTCCCCCAATAGCGAACTTTTATATGGAAGATTTTGAGCAACGAGCTCTAGAATTGGCGTGCATAAAGCCCAAAATTTGGCTCAGATACGTCGATGATATTTTCGCCATTTGGCCCCACGGCTGCCAAGCACTAGATACATTCACTAGCCACCTGAACAAACAACACGAACGCATCCAATTCACCATTGAAATAGAAAAAAACAACTCTCTTCCATTCCTAGACACACTTGTCACATGTCTTCCTTCAGGCTGTCTCTCCTCAGTTTACCGCAAACCTACACACACAGGCCAATACATACACAAAACTTCCTATCACCACCCAACACAAAAACTAGGGGTTATAAGCACCCTTAAACACAGAGCTCAAACCAATTGTTCAACTGAACAAGCTCTTAACCATGAATATGAGACCATCAAACATACCTTTATAAAAAATGGATACAGTATAAAAACCATTCACAAGATCCTCCACAAAGATACCGCTAATAACAAAAAAGATTTCAAGAATGCTATTGCTATACCATATGTTAGAGGCATTTCAGAAAAAATAGACAGAACACTACACAAATACAACATCAAAACCACCTTCAAACCCCCGACAAAATTAAGGCACCTACTCAATTCTTCCAAGGATCCCCTGCCACACTTAGCCCACCAGGGGGTTTACCAAATAGATTGCACCTGTAACATACCGTACATAGGGGAAACAGGACGAACCATCCCAATCAGAAAGGATGAACACAAACGTCACATAAAATACCTCCATTTTGGAAAAATCGGCCTTTCTGACCATGCACTCCAAACATACCACAGAATTGACTGGAAAGGTACCAAGTCCCTACACCGCACCAAAACCTCGTTTGAGCGTAAATTCAAGGAAGCATGTGAAATGCTCAAACATGATCCAAATCTGAATAAAAATGATGGTCTAACAATCCCAAGAATGTGGAGGACCCATCTACAACCTTCATAGCAACCACAAAGAAAAATCTCAATACAAGACCCAGTGAAGTGCGTTTTTTTTTTTTTTCCCCTTGAACATTCAATAGCAACCTGGACAAATACAGAAGATAATCGTAATATAACTGTATAATTCCAGAAGAAGCCTAGTACATGAGGACTTTAGCAGAGTTTATTGTAGTTTTTTTTTTTTTTCCCACTAGAGGGCAGGCTAAGAAAAAAGATTAGTTAACAACGTAGATGTAATTTACTTGTGTAGTGTGCAACAGCATGTAGCTTGTTCTTATACTTCTGAATGTATCCGTCTGAAGATGACCTCAATACAGAGGTTGAAACGTAAAGTTATTATTTTATTTGTAATCAGTAAAATAATCTTTTTAACACGTGTGTTTTGTTTCCCTAATTTAATTAATATGAAAGATATCTGCTAGTCCTGTGATTCAATTCCAGATGATTCTCAGATATGACCTCTGTGTAAAGTCCTAATAACATCACATTTTACTGTAGTATTCCGTGACCATGGCAGGTGGCTCAACTATGAACTGATGACTGAAGGAACAACTTGTCCTGAACGTAACCAGTTTGATTTACTGAAAATGTTACAAATAAAGCATTCATAATAAAAGAAAATACAATTACATTTCCCACTGTTAAGAAATCAATTTACTGGTCATAATTGAGAATATGGTTAACTTAAGATACAGTTACATTGTTTTACATAAAAAGTCAGATGATGTGCTAATCCATGATAAGAGTTGGGTAACTGTAGGACTTAGTTATTTGATGGTCAAATAATTGAGAGATAACTGTAATTAGTCTAATTATATCTAGAACAGTGCAAAGAGAGATACTTACTTTGAAGATTCTTCATAGGTATGTACTATGAGACCGGTCTTCTTTGAGAAGATGCTTTCTTAGCCATAATACTGAATTTTCCACATAATGAGGCCAATTAAGTTCTTCAATGTCAAAATTAAAGATCTATGGTAAGAAATACAATTACAAAGAAATATATAATAATTATTAAGAATGATAAACATAACTATTGACTACTCAGAAAGTTGAGTGATTACTGGATATTAAGTTAGAGATTTAGAATTACAGATTAAAGAGAATTAGAATTAAAGTAAGGGATTGGTGAGAAGTAGAATAGAGAATTGAGCTAAAACAGCAGTATTCTTTGTGGTTATCGGCATGTGTTTTTAAGGGGAGATCATGTTTAACTAACTTATGTACTATAATAAGGTGACAAATACCTTGGACAGGAGAGGTGAATATACAGTGGTGTACTTGGATTTTGCAAAGACTTTTGATAGGCTCCCACACGACAAACTATTAAATAAATTTAAACAGATAGGACCGGATAACAGACTTCCGAGTTGGATCAGTGACTGGCTACAGATAGATATCAGGAAGTTGTATATGGGGTGCAGTATCTCAAAAGAGGAAGGTCACTAGTGATGTACTGCAAGGGTCAGTTTTAGGACCATTGTTGTTCAATTTGAATATTAATGATATTGGGATGGGTTTAACTAGTGATATGCAGCTGTTTGCAGATGATGCAAAATTGGGAAGAGAAATGTGCATAGTCAAGCAGATGTTATGGCCTTGCAGGAGGACTTATATTGCATGAATGGGCAGGTAAGTGGAACTATCAGTTCAATGTTGCAAAGTATAGGGTTTTGAAATTTGGGAAACAACAAAGGGATGCAAAGTATATACTTGGTGGGAAAACTATAAAGGAGGTAGAGGAAATGAGAGATCTAGGACAGGATCCTTGTTAGGTAGACAAGGACTTGAAGTTCAGGGGACACATTGAACAACTTGTAAAAGACATCACATCAGATAATGGTAATGATGCAGAGGACCCTGACATGCAGAAATAGAGGTCGTGATGGCATTGTGTAAGACCTTGATCAGGCTTCATATAGATTATTGTGCACTGATTTGGTCCCTGTGTTTTCATGGTGATGAGGATATGTTAGAAAGGATGCAGAGAAGATTCATAAAGATGGTTAGTGTTCTTTGGAATGAGGAGTACGAGGACAGATTGTTATCAGATTGACATGGAAGAGATTTTTCATAGAATGGAAGAGGGGAGTAGAACAAGAGGCCATCGCTGGAAACTGTATAAGGAGGGTGTGAGCAGAGGAGTGAGGATTAGGTTCTTTGCATGGAGAGTGGTTGGAGAGTGTGTTGTGGGTGTAGATACGTTGAATCAGTTTAAAGCACGGTTGGATGATAATTATGTGCAATAGTGTGTACCTCCCATGAGTTACTGACATGGTGGTGGGATGTTAATAATAATAAATCAAATTTGACAATACATGTGAGTGTTGGCAAGATTGTTGATAAAAAGGTAGTGGTGAAAGGAAGGTCATGAGAATGATTACATTATAAGAAAAAGAGCATGTTTATGTGAAGTATTTCACAGGACAAAGCATGAGCTAGAATGATTAGAAAGAGCTGGAAAGCTGAAAAGGAAAAAATAAGTAGATGCAAGGAAAGAGAATGAAATGTAATGACAAAGCAAGAGAGTTTTGATTAATAATTTTATGATAAGAGGAGTGCTTAACGAGAGAGTGTGATGAAATCTTGTTTCTGAAGTGCAAATATTAAGGATATTACTGAGCCTGTCAGGCAAAAAGATGTGGAAGAGCTTGTTTTGACAGGCACAAATGATTTGAAAGGTGATAAATATGGTATAAAAGAAGGTATGAAAGTGTTATCCTAAGAAGCAAAAGAGAAGAAAGAGAGAGAGAGAGTAAAGTTAATCTGTTGTCAGAGTATTATTATTATTTTGATTCAGGACCTCCATGGAGCACAAGACTCATTCTGGGAGACCCACCTTAGAAAACACGAAGTCTATCATACCATCCCTTGAATTCATTCACTGTTCATGCTCTTACCACTCCATCAGGCAATGCATTCCATGGTTCAACCACCCTTCATGCAACGAAACCCCATCCTCATCCTCTTGATCAAAAATTCCTAGGATGGTCCCTTGTCCTCACTCCCTCTCCCCCTTTTCCATCAAATGAAAGAACTCCCCCACATCAAACCTGAATCTACCTATGTCCCAGTCATATCACCTATCTTCCTATCTGCAAAACTTTGCAATTCACATTCCCTTAATCTATCCTCATAACTAACATTGTACACTCCTGATATCATCTTTGTTATCTGCTTCTGCACTCTTTCCAAGGTTAATTTATCTCCTTTAAATCCTGGAGACCAAATTTGAAAACAACAGTCCAGGTGTGGTCTGATCAGAGTTTTCTACAATGGAATGAAAAAAAAAAATTTTTAATCTCTGCTGGTCAGCATCCCTCTCACTACTGGAGCAATACTCTAGGTTGCCTTTACCACCTGTGCAATATGTTCACCTGAATTTCAGGTTTCTCTCAATCATCTCCCCAAGATCCCTTGCCTCCCCACTTCCTCCAGGATATAGTGGAATTATTGAATGAGCACTTTATCAGCATATAGCATACAGGTATAAATGATTTGGTGCAATATATAGAAGAGAGGCAAGTAATAGGACAATTGGAAGTGAAAGAAACAGAGGTGTATCAGGTGTTGGTTGGGTTAGATGTGAATAAGGCTGTGGGAATGGATGACATATCACCACGTATGCTGAAGGAATGTGCACCACAGTTGGTAATGCTCTTGACCTGGTTATTTAATGAAAGTCTTGCAGTGGGTAGGAACCCTACCCACTGTCTCAAAATATTACCACTCCACAAGCATGGTTCTAAGACAGAAGTCTCCAACTATAAGCCAGTCTGTATAACTGCAGTTGTGGTCAAGGTGTTGGAGAGATTGGTAAGGAATAGAATACAGAATTGGGTTGATGAACATGGCATTCTTTATGATGGTCAGCATATATTTGTAAAGGGTAGTTTTGGATCATACATCCTGGCTTTGAATCAGCCATCTTGTTGGAATGTTAATCTTATGTAAATTATCCGTTTTTATTTGTTAGATGTTGAATGATACTGATGTGAATATAGAGAAATTTATATTATCCTGCACCACCCTATATTCAGACTAGTCTATATAATATAGTGGAATCGATCATCAACTAACTTTTGCAATCTCACTTTATACAGGCCGAGGTTAATATTATCATTTAAGGCTTCCGCGAGGTCCAATATTTTTTTTTGAGCAGTGCAATGAAGAGAATCAGGCAAACACCAAATTGAAATCAATAAAACAAAACATTTAATGCAGGGTTATAACATGGTCATTAAGTATAACTTTGAAAACAAGATAATGCAAATCAACTTAGTTCAGGTATTCATAACAAATATAAAACGTTAGGCATCAGACATCCAGCTGTCAATTGTACATTCTACCGAATAACTAAAATGGTTCACACAGTTCAATGTTACAGAATCTTAAAGTAAATACTCTTATAGTTGAACTCTCTAATTCTTTCTTAGTCAGCAAACACTTAATTCAATTATGAGGCAGTTATCACTTCAAGGGGGAAACACTTTTAAGCTCCATACTTCGGCTAATTTTAGTAGAACGCCACAGTTAATGTTAAGATATATCAGGCGGAGCTAACTCTTATTTCTTCACGCTGAAATATAAAAAAGTGGCCTGCTCTTACCGGGTTATATCCTTTGCACATCGGATTCACTATAGGCACACCTAAAACTGAAGTTAACTATCACTTTGAAGTATCACTATTCAAAAGGAATTTTCACTATACAACTGAAATATTAAACATAGAGCTTCACAAGTCTTGATGCACTCGTTTTAGGTAATCTACTTAATCCTTGTTTTCTTCTATGCATTAAATTCAGCTTTGCACTATTCTTCCTCAAAACAATTGGAATTCGTCATAATTTTAGAATTCCATATAAATATTCCTAATTGCCTATTAATTTCCCGGTTCCTTCTTTATTTATTTATGGCATTTCCAAATCCCCTTACTGCCACCCATTACTTTACTCCTTGCTGTCCTGAATGCTTCTCCGTTGTTTATTTTCATTTTCCAATAAAATACCTTCATTCTTCCCACCAAAATCTGGTTCTAGCCAGTCCAGCTCATATCAACTCCTTCTCCCTTCGAATACCGTAGCTCATGCTCCACGCATGTGCTATCTAAAATTAACTCTGTTTCCTTGACAACAGCCAATCAAATGCATTCAGAAGAATTACATAAAATTACTTTCTCTTTCAGTAATGTTAATAAAAAAAAATATATTACAGTTCATATAATACACATTTAAATTTACTTACAGTTTCTTACAACATTTACACAGGAATCAATAAAAAAAACTGAATGATATTTTAATACAGAGTCCTATCAGTACCAATACATATTTTAGATTAATTAATTAAACAATAATAAACAGACTCGAAGTAATTATATGAATAATAATTTACAAGTAAGAGACTAACAAATTATATTTACAAGTCTTGCTTATAACATGGTGGATTATGTTAAATGTGAATGAAGAATTAAAACATACAAAATAATTTCATTCACAATTTAACAGTAGGTCCTGTTTCAGTAATTTACTTGCATTTTGTGATAAGGTGACGAGTGAGTTAGAGAATCATATACAGTGATATTCTTAGACTTTGCAAAAGTGTTTGATAGATTACCACATCATAAGTTGGTGTACAAGCTGCAGTATATTGGTTAGATGGATCAGAGATTGGCTCTCTGAAAGATACCAGCAGGTTTTGCATGATAGAGCAGTGTCTCAAAAAAGAAGGCTAACCAGTGGCATGCCCCAGGGTTCTGTTCTTGGGACCTGCTGTTTAACTTGTTTGTAAATGATATATCATGTGGACTGACTGGGATCTTCAGCTGTTTGCTGATAATGCAAAATTGGAAAGAATTATAAGTAACGCTGCTGATGCTGAATCCCTTCAGGAAGATTTGAATACGCTTTTTACTTGGACAAAAGTGCCTCTGTAGCACAATTGGAAGAATGACAGTATGTTGAGCGCTTCGATTGGAAAAGGCCTAAGTTCGATTCTCATCATGCCAGGAGGAATCTTTATATGGACGTTTTCAATCGAAAGTGAGTTAGCTGATCTCATATGAAGGTAGCAGGGTTTTTTTTTTTCTCCCAGAAACTCAAGTTTTTCATCCTGCATGCAGACAAATTGGCCCTTCAGAACACACATAATTTACAGACAAAAAAATACTAGCTGTGGGGTGGGCAGTATATGGCGCTGAAGTTGATGATTGGTAGTACAGGTTCAGTGTAGTGGTGGAGATGGAGAGTTGTACAATAGGTGTCCTCCCGCGATGAGTCTTCGGACTCCTTAGAGATGTCATGAATAATAATAATAATAATAATAAAAAGAGTGGGATTGTAGTTTTAATATCAATAAGTGCACAGTGTTGCATTTTGGTGCCGTATTGCAGGAAGTAGATGAAATCAGAGATTTGGGAGTGATGGTTGACAGTAGACTGAAGTTTAGAGGGCATATGCTAGTGTTGCAAAGGTTGTACATCGTAGTGCTGCTATGATAAGAAGTACTCTAACATGCAAGGATAAGGAAGTGATTGTGCCGTTGTATAAGGCACTATTCTTGTTGAGAGGCTTATACGCTGGTTAAACATGATAACTAATATTTAAGGAATTGACAGCGTATACTAGAAATATATATTAAAGTTTATTTAATCTATATTTCTAGTATACGCTGTCAATTCCTTAAATATTAGGTATAAGGCACTGGTCAGAACACACTTGGACTATTGTGCTGAGATCTGGTCACCTGGTTTTCAATATGATGTGGAGACATTGGAGAGGGTCCAGATACGAGTGACTAAGACAATATTGGGAGTTCTGAATGCTACCTATGGAGAGAGGTTGAAGAGATGTGGATTGCAGAGTTTGGTGGATATATGGAAAAGAGGTGATACGATAGAAACATTTAAGTTAGTGAGAGGATTTTGTCAGATTAATCCAGATGGGATTATAAAAAAGAGTAGAAAGTGAAAGGGGAAGAACCAGAGCTCATTCTTTTAAGTTATGTAAAAGTGTGGTGAAGAATGGTATGAGAAGTAGATTTTTTACATGGAGAATTTGTCAGTGAATGGAATGCATTGCCAGAGGGTACACGACAACTGGGCAATTGCCAAATGGGCAACGGAATAAAAGATCAAATATGCAATTCTATTCTGTTGATCTATTACCAGGTAAATTTAAATAATATTTTTTTGAGAAATGAGTTAAAAGAATGGCATAAACATAAAATTTGAAAAATCTCACTTATAATTAAGTTTATTTTTATTATGTAGAATTATGAATTGTATAGAAGTTATATTAAAATTTTTCATACAAAAAAATGAGTCAGCTAGTTAATAAATATTTATATTATATATTTTCGTTTATTTCATATATCAAAATTTGTAGGATCGTTTAAGAAAGAGATGGTTAAAAAGAGTGGGCCGAAAATGATTTAAAAATGAAAAGGTATAATTGCACAGTATTAAAATAAAGAAAAAAATAGTTTTTTTTTTAAATCATTTATTAATTTACTTAAGTATAAAGAGCTAATAAGCTTCATTTCGCCAATGAAAACATTAATTAAATTAAGGGGATATTAAATCCCACATAGTTTTAAAACCGAATATAGTAAACTATAAAGTATCGGCAACACTAGCGTTAGCCAATGCAAGTGATCCTAGTACGTAGTACAATACCAGGGCAACTCGTTGCAAAGGTGGGGGAAGTTCCCCACCTTTGCAACGAGTTGCCCTGGTATTGTACTACGTATTAGGATCACTTGCATTGGCTAACGCTAGTGTCGCCGATACTTTATAGTTTACTATATTCGGCAAGAAACTCTCTGATTTCAATCTTTGAGTTTCTTATTCGGTTTTAAAACTATGTGGGATTTAATATCCCCTTAATTTAAGTAATGTTTTCATTGCCGAAATGAAGCTTATTAGCTCTTTATACTTAAGTAACTTAATGGTTGCACCTGTTTGGAAAACTCGTTCCAAACTCGCAGAGTACATAAGTTCTCTTCACTATACACTTTGGTATTAGGTCTAGCTACTCACTGATGAAGCCTCAAAAAAGGCTGAAACCGGTCTGGGTAGTGACCTCCCTCCATAATGTAATAACAGCATACATTTCCTAGGAAATGTGTTTTTACATTATGGAAAATACCTAAGAATAGCGATCTGAACTTCCCCCACCTTTGCAACGAGTTGCCCTGGTATTGTACTATGTACTAGGATCACTTGCATTGGCTAACGCTAGTGTCGCCGATACTTTATAGTTTACTATATTCGGCAAGAAACTCTCTGATTTCAATCTTTGAGTTTCTTATTCGGTTTTAAAACTATGTGGGATTTAATATCCCCTTAATTTAAGTAATCATTTATTAATATTATTTTGCAATTAATAAACATATTATTATTATTTGACACCTCCAGGGAGTCAAACTCATCGAGGGAGAGTGTGCCAACAGCATCGAATGATTAGTCCCCTTCCAAATGTTACATATATATACACTAAAACAAAAAAGTATATGAAATTCAAAACAATTTTTTTGAATTTATTAATTCATATTATAGTTATATGCAATACCACATTTGGTATTGCATTATAATATAATTATAATATAAAACTCATTATAATATACTTCAATTATATTTTCCCTATCGTAATTAATAACTTTTTTCAAAATTCCTTGATCAGCTTCATCGTAATGTCTACGTTTGCGCTAATGTTGAAAACCTGCTACTGCTCTTTCATAATCAACATCATATGTTTTTTGAATTTTTTGTAGTCCATTTATAAAAATCCACAAATTTGGATCATTTGCGCTGCTGCCAAAGCTCAATTGCAGTTTTCGATGACAGGCTTCCGCAAAATTATTTGTCCTATCGCTTCCATTTATTGTTCTTTGGTACACAGACCAAACGTTTGAGGGAAAAATCGGTGGAGCCCTGGTTCTGTTATTCCTTAGACGATTTATGTATGTGTTCGTAAACCATTCTAAAGTTGGTTCAAATTCATTGGATAAATGATTCTCAAGTTCAGAAATAGTGAAAATAATATCTTGTTCTGGAACAAAAGCCAGCGAAGTGACCATTTTTGAATTTAAAGTGAACTGCACATCAGAATTATATCGGTTAAAAGAATACATGAAGCTAAATGCTTAAGAAGATTTTGTACGAGATGAAAAAAGCAACCATTTATGTTAGCTTGTGTAAATACTATATGTAACGCTTGATGAATGGCAATTTCAAAACCATAATTTATATTTTTGGGATCTAGTAATGGCCACATTTCATGTATCATATAAAATAATTTTGTGTATGTTTCAAGAGTCTTATTAGGTAATAAACAATATAAAACAGGACCTCCATCCTTTCTAGCCAAAATAACAAACATTTGAGCAAAAAGAGGGGGAGAAAGTAAAAATGTGCCATCCATAAATATTTCATTCATGCTTCGAAGGCTCCACACTGCATGGCTTTCACGACCAAAAATTAATATTCTCATGGGGTCGACCTGTAGAATCAGCCAATAAAAAATGTTCAAATTGTCATCATCATATTCTTGCCATGTACCCTCAAGGGGTATACAGGATATGATACTACATGAAAAAAATTACATCATTACTAACTTCCTATCTACAATTTTCCTCCAAATCAGTCTGTTACTTGTCAAGATTCCAACATTAAAAAAATCTATTTCTATTGTCTAAGGCACTTTGTACCATATCAATTCACCTATATTTTGGTCTTCCTATGGGTCGTTTTGCTGCCAACCTGGCAGAGAACACTTATTTTGCTAATCTTTCGTCGCCCATTCTGTTTAAGTGACCATACCACCTCAGATTAGCTCTGTTAACACATTCCTGGATTCTGACAACGTCAAGTTCTTTCCTAATATCCTCGCTTTTAATATGATATTGCCATTGATGCCATCTGTTCATGCCACTAATCTTTCTCAGAACTCTCATATCTGCAGTCTCTAGTCTTTGGTTAAGTGTTTTTACTTCTGACCAAGCTCTCAGATCCATAAGTTAAAACAGGTTTGAAACACTGTCTTGTATACAGCTAATTTAGTGTTCCGACTAATTTCTCTCTTATTCCATATGAATTTATTCAATTGACTTCCCACCATACCAGTTTTGCTGATTCTATTGTCTATTTCTATATTTAATTTACCATCTTCACTAAAAATAGTGCCTAAGTAGGTGAAATGTTTTACTTGTTCCACAGGTTCTCCATTCACAACACAGTTGACATTATTATTATTATTATTATTCAGGCCTCCAAGGAGTCAAAAGACTCATCGAGGGAGGTCCTTCCTAAGACATAAATTCTGTAAAGACTCTTCGAGGGGAGGTCCCCCCCTGAGAAACAAAGTTTATCATACCACTCTTTAAACTCACTGACCGTTCTCGCTCCCACCACTCCATCAGGCAATGCATTCCACGGCTCAACCACCCTCCACACAAAGAAACCACTCCTCACCCTCTTGCTCACAGTTTCCTTTCGTAACTTCCAGGGATGGCCTCTTGTCATCACTCCTTCCCGCTGATCAACCAAGCGAAAGAACTCCCCAGTGTCAACCCTGTAACCGCCTCTCAACAGTTTAAAAGTCTCAATCATATCACCTCTCCTTCTTCTATCCACCAAACTCTGCAGTCCACATTCTCTCAGCCGATCCTCATAACTATCCTTGTACAGTCCTGAAACCATCTTTGTCATCCGTCTTTGTATCCTTTCCACAGTTAATTTATCCCCTTCAAATCCTGGGGACCAAATCTGAGAACAATAATCCAAGTGTGGTCTGATCAGAGACTTATACAATGGAATGATAACCCTCTTATCTCTGCAGGTCAGTGTCCTTCTCATACTAGCAGCAATCCTCTGTGTTACCTTCACCACCTTTGCAATATGTCCCCTGAACTTCAGGTTTCTATCAATCATCAACCCCAGATCTCTTGTCTCCCCTACTTCCTCCAGTATAACTCCTCCCATAGAGTTATATGGGAGGAGTTATATGCAGCATCCCATCGATGTTTCCCAAACCTCAAGACCTTACATTTTGCTGCATTAAACTGACACCCCCATTCATTTTCAATGATTCTGCCTATTTTCATTGTCTTTGTCTTTTTATAGCTGACCTTCATACCATATCTATTACAACAGTTCTAAATAAATCCGCTACAGACTTGTAGCGGATTTATTTAGAAGTAAAACATCATCTGCATAAAGCAAAGAGCTGACATGAACATCTCCAATTTTGATATCATGTTTAATACCACTTTCCTTCATAATGTGATCCATATAGATAATATATAACAGAGGGGATAATGTACATCCTTGTCTCACACCAAATTTAACATTAAACCATCTTCCTGTACTCCCTTCAATTCTAACTGCTGACTTACAACTCAAACAAAGACTAAGTATTGCTTGATATAATGCCCCACTGACGCTATATAACTGTAGCGTATTGAATAGCTTCTCTCTTGGCACCTTGTCATATGCCTTTTCCAAATCTACAAAACTTAAATACAGATCTTTGTTATATTCCCATGATTTCTCCACTATTTGTCGTAAAGTGAAGATCTGATCCTGACAGCCTCAATTTGACCTGAATCCAGCTTGTTCTTCACCAAGCTTTTCTTCCACAATTCTTCTCAACCGTTTCTCAAGTATACTTGCATAGATCTTGCCAGGAACACTCAGTAGAGAAATACCTCTGTAATTCTCACATTCAGTTTTATTTCCGTTTTCATATATGGGTACTATGAGAGCTCTACTCCAATCATTGGGAATTCGTCCCTCTGTCCAGGCTTTCTGAACTATGAAGTGCAGCTACTGTAAGACTTTTATACCACCATACTTCAGCATTTCTGGTCGAATATCATGTATACTCCTGCTGCCTTTCCACATTTCAAGCCTTTGATGGCTTTTCCTACTTCAAGTATAAATATGTATTCCTGACTGCATGCCTGGTCAGTGTTTTTTTTTATCACTGTGCTGTCATCTCTGCATGTTTCATTTAGCAGTTTTTCAAAGTACTCCATACTTCAAGGATATCTTTTTCTCCCGTTTTCATGTCACCTTTATCATCTTTAACTCCTTTTACAGCACTCTTTCCTCTATTCCTAAGCTTCTTCAACAACCTACAGAATATTTTGCCACCTTCTTGATATTTATTTTCTATATTCTTGCCAAAGTCTTCCCATGACTTTTGTTTAGCTAGTTTTACATGGTGTTTAGCATTTTTTGCATTTGTCTCTGTATTCTCTAAGAACACAAGCTGACTTATTTGCCAGGAATGTTTGATATGCTTTCTTCTTTTCCTTCATTGCCTCTAACTTCCTGTGTCCACCATGGAGTTCTAATTTTTCTATCCTTGCAGACAACTTCACCACATGCCTCTCTAGCAGAATTAATCAATGTCTTCTTCAAGGCTTGCCACTGAATCTCCAAGGTTTGATTCTTGTTCTCAAACTCTTTCATTTTTTTTCAATAATCTTTGTGTATTTTAGTCTATAGTTCACATCTGAGAGCTGCTCAACTTTTATTCACTTTAAAACTTTCTTACATGTTATTCTTTTCAGTATGAAATTCAATTTTATCCTGCTCAAGAATAAATAGTGATCGCTTCCAATTTCAAATCCTCTATACACTCTGGTGTCCTGCACCAGGGAGAAAACATCGCTATCGACAATAACATAGCCAATGAGACTTTTCTTTTTCCTTGCCACTTCTCTCCATGTGAATTTGTGCACATTTTTATGTTGGAATATGGTGTTAGTAATAACCAGTCCATGTCCTGAGCAGAAATCCAACAGATATTTGCCATTATTATTAGCTTTGCTCTTTTCTCCAAATTTTCCCAAAATATTTTTGTATGCCTCACAATGATTTCCTACTCTGCTATTTAGATCCCCAACAAGGACCAACTTTTCCTTTTTCATTGTGTCAGTTGCTTTTTCTAAAGCCTCAAAAAATTTTTCCACTTTTACCTTAGTAGTACCTTCTGTGGGACCATTGGCACAAATAAGTCTCATCGTCCAGTTACCCATTCTCATATCTGCCCACATTACTCTACTTGAGACTGACTGCCATTCAAGAAGATTAGCCTCGTATTTTGTGTTGAATACTATGGCTACTCCATTTCCTTGATTATCATTGCCTGAATATAACATTTTGTATTTATTGCTCAGAAAGATCTCACCAACTTTGGTCTTTTTTGTTTCAGTCACCCCTATTATGTCGATCTGGTACTTATCTAATTCCACAGCTAGCTCCATTTCTTGCCATTCAGACTCCTTATGTTGATAGTCCCGATCTTTAACTCTGGTGATGGAGTTGGGGTGTGTTTTCAGATTTTTCCAGTAGCTGTCTTTTCGCTGTTCACCCTGGTTCCCTGGTGAAAACAACGGGGGCCTTGTTTAACTGGGCGATACCCTAGCCAGCATGAAATTTTGTCATGTTGTACCATCATTTTTTATTTTGGTTTAACCAATAAGAATACAATTTGGTCGGCTAAATCCCAAATTGCCAGCCCATCCTCGTTCATTCAGTATCCAAGTAGATACCCAACAGGGTGCACCACGAGAAGCTGAGGATTGGACATAGGTCAGAAGCCCTGGTCGGTTCTCTGCATTCCTTTAAAGGCTATGTGGAGGTCTCCTCTCAGTTATACAGCTTTGACCCTTAAACACCCCCGTTCAAACTGTGATGGACTGAATTCATAATTTAAGTATTCTTCAGGAATAACTATTGTTTCCCTAGAATCAGGATTAATTGGGGCTTTTAAATTTTTTAATCTTCTTCTTTGAATATTTCTGCACAGACTGCTACAATTTGGAAGCATTCCGTCTACCACAGAAGAAACATTTTGTGGAACTTGAGTTCTGATTTGTGATGGGTTGCTCATTGTCGTATCCACTAATTTTTTGGCTGTTATACTAACTTCTTGCATTATTACTCTGGCCACATTTCCAGAACTGCTACATGCGTGTTCCTGTTTTTCAGAAATTAGTGATCCATCACTTACACTTGTCCAGATTCTACCTTTGTATCCTTTGTTTTTATTTTCACATCGCCAAAATTGAATTGAACCTTTCTAATCAATCTTGTCTTTAACATAAGGATACCCATTCCAAGCATATTTTTCCTTGTCTCTTTGACTTAATATTCTTGAATTATCCATTTCTGAAGAATAGAAACAAGAAATATAAATATAAAATTTAAAAAAAGTTTTCACTATTGATATAATTAAGAATTTTTTCAATACTATTTGAAAAATAGTACTGAAAAATTCTTAATTATATCAATAGTGAAATATTTCTATACTTCTATATAATTGTACTTAGCAATTTGTTTCATTTGAGAGATAATCAAGAGTTTGAAATTTATTTAAATTAATTTAGATGTCACATATACAATTTAGTATACGATTAAGATTAAATTTTGAATACATACCTTTTATGTATTGAAACTTGTTCTTTGCACGTGGTAACTGTAACGTTGACACAAATATCGGAAACAATGTAATAAACAAAACAAACTAGTCGTACTGTTTAACAGAAGTCAAAATATCTTGCGGATGCATATTAAACTAAATAACCGCACACAAAACGCCCAAATGATAAATTGCCAAACAAGACACCTTATGCAGTGAAGCTCAAAATTACTTCTTCAGACAATAAAAATAAACTTAATTATAAGCAAGATTTTTCAATTTTTTTTGTTTATACCGTTCTTTTAACTCATTTTTACCTGGTAATAGATCAACAGAATAGAATTGCATATTTCATCTTTTATTCTGTCGCCTATTTGGCCATCACCCAATTGACCGTAGCCCAGTTGCCCATGTCCCTTGCCAGAATGTGTTGTTTGTGCTGTTAAGGAATTTAAGATTCTGTATGATAAATATGTTATCAGTTGAGTGAGCCTCCCATGATGAGTCTGTTGACTCCATGGAGGGTGTAATAATAATAATAATAAATAACAATTCAGACATGTAGCACATTACTGTGCAATTAAATATTAGCACATCACCTATTCAGCACATTCATTTGTAAGAGTTTGGATGCATTACTGGCTAGTAGTCATAACTAATTTTATAGTTTGTTATATATTACAGAGTGTTATTATAATATACGCAGCAATAAGTCAGTAAAGATAGGTGTTATAGTTATAGTCATGTTATAGTTATGTAGTGTCTGAGGATAGCTCCTGACCAGATAAGTGATATTTTGAGTAAAAATTGATGAATTTGCATTGTATTGTTTACTTTTAGTATTTTAACGTGTCTGGGTGATTTTTGTGTGTCTTTCGAGTATTTTAATAGTAAATTGATAGATATGATTATCTGTGCACATGGCTCCCATAAAGAGGAATACAAAGATGGCGTCCAGGTCACCATATTTGTCTGAAAATCTTAACTTAAAAGACGTGATTCAGTGTACCATTTGCGAAATGTATGCATTGTGGAGAGCAGTTGGAGTCTGGTTAAACAACGATAGTGGAGTGAATGCAAAGTGTAAAGAATGTGAGGATTTAAAGAGTGTTTCAGGTCGTGTGAGTAATATCATTGTCGAAAGTGAGAATCTAGATAACAGCGATATTCAAGGTATGAATGATGATATTTGCAAGGTAGTACCTGATAGCTGTGAGAGTTGCGTTGAAAGACAGAATGAAGTTAAGCATACAGAACAACTGAATGAATCATCGGAGAATAAAAATGATGACACTGATGCAATGAGTGAAATAGCACTATTATGCAGAGCGATACATAGAGTAAATCAGCAGCTGGAGCGTTGGCAAAAATCTTTAACAAGCGTACTGACTAATAATCGGCAAAAGTATGATAGAAAAAATAAGGGTAAGAAAGTAAGTGTAAACAAAATGAAAGGGCATGTGTTGTATGGGGATTCCTTAGTAAGAGGTGTGTTAGTTGAGAGTTAAACAAAATCGTACCAACCCAGTGCGAACGTAAAGAATGTAAGCGAGTCAATTAGAATGCAAAAACAGCGGTTGAAGGAATTGATAGTGGTTGCGGGTACAAATGATTTGAAAGGAAACAAAAAGGCTATGAGTGAGGATGTGAAGGAATTGCTTGAGGTAGCAAAAGAAAAGAGTGAGAGAGTTAGGATGGTGAGTCTGTTGCCACAGTATGACAGTGAAGAGTATAGAAGAAGGGCCATAATTGCTAATGAATTATGTTTGATGAGTGGTGTGGAATTTGTGGATGTGCGGAATGAGTTCGATGGGCAAACGGAGTTATATAAAATGGATGGTTTACATTTGAATGGATTTGGTGTACGGAGACTTGAAAAGGTATTGTCGATTGTAGTGGAATTGAATGTACCGAACCAGGGAAACTAGAGTTATTAAGGGGGGGGGAGTAGATATGCAGATTTTAGGGAGACAGTTGAGTGTGTGAATGTGTGTGTAATATGCCCAAGCGAGTAGGAAAGACCATGAATCAGAATGGGATAGTTAGTATAAGGCATCAAAATAGGGATGGGACAAATCGGCTTCTGCAATTTATGTATACAAATGCCAGAAGTATTAGGAACAAGAGGGAAGAATTTTTGGCCTTAGTTGGCACTTCCAGATCACAGGTTATTGGCATTAGTGAAACATGGCTGACAGAAGATGACACAGCTAGTGGGATTGAATGTGAGGGGTATGGTGTGTTCTGGAGAGACAGGGAGAATAAAATGGGGGGGAGGTGTGTTATTGATGATAGCGGATGAGCTACAGCCAAGGAGAATAGAAGTGGAACTGCAGGATAGAGAAAAGAGCACATTTGAGGCTATTTGGTGTGAGATTGAAACTAGCAGAACAAAATATACAGTTGGGAGCTGCTATAGACGTTGGAGATAGTATGCATAAGCAAATAGAAGAAATGAGTGGAAGGAGGGTAATTATTATGGGAGATTTCAACTACGGTAACATTGATTGGAAGGGAGAGGACACATGGGAGGAAGGAATTGGATTTTATGTGATTATTAAGGTATAACTATCTGCGACAGCATGTAATGGAAAATACTATGGGTCAGAGAGTGCTTAACCTGGTAATTCCATCTGAGAATTTGGCTGTAACGAATAAGACCACGTTACCACCAATTGGTGAGAGTGATCATGGGGTCGTGACTTGAGAGGTGGCTAAAAGTGAGGATGTAAATATGACAAGCTTAGGAGATTGATTGGTACAGTGCCATTGCATGTACAATAGCAAGAGCAAAAAGTTGACAGTGCATGGGAGGTGGTTAAAAAGTGTCTGCATGAAGCAATGGCTGACTGTATACCTAGAGTCCAAATAATATATCAGGTAGGAGTTAAATGGATGAATAACACCATTATGCTTGAGCTGGAAAAAAAGAAACAACTATAGAGAGAATTTAAGGAGAATGGTGACCAGCAGGCACATGAACAGTATAAAGCTCGGGCCAGAAGGGTAACGAGTGTCGTAAGAAAAGCAAAAAAGGATTACGAAAGAACATTGGCCATGCAAGCTAAAGAGAATCCTAAACAGTTTTTTCCATATGTTGCAAGTAAAAGAAAAAATGTATATGGCAGAATGATTTTAAAGAATGCCAATGGTAGGGAGGTAACCGAATCAGTTGATATAGTTGAATAACTGAGTGAGCACTTTGCAAGAGTATATCATCCAGGTGGTGACATTTCAGAAATGAATGAACCAGTAGATTATACGGGAATTGTGGTGAATGAGGTGGAGGTGAGTAGTCTATTGCAAAACCTCAATGACAATACATCTGTGGGATTGGATGGTATACCAGTTCGTGTCGTATGTGAAGCGGCTAAAGAATTGTCAGTACCCTTGACCATTATGTTTAATCTGAGTCTCAGGTCTGGGTTAGTCCTGAGGGGGTGGAAAGAGGGGAAAACAGTTCCACTGCATAAAGGAGGTTCCAAGACTACTGTTGTAAATTACCGACCAATTAGCATATTAGGAATCGTTGTCAAGGCCTTGGAGAAACTAGTGAAGAAAAGAATACAGGATTGGATAGATGAAAATGGGATACTGTATGGGGGGAGCAACATGGTTTTGTGAAGGGTAGATCAAGCCTCAGTAACTTGATCACATTTTATAACACAGTGACAGCTTAACTGCATAAGGGTAATGGGTTTACAGTGATTCTACTGGACCTTGCCAAGGCCTTTGACAGGATACCACATGGAACTCTAATCAGTGAACTGGAGCAGATGGGGATGGATATAGAGTTGGTGAAATGGACAGGAGGGTGGTTGATGGAGAGATACCAGAGAGTGGTTTATTCAGGAGTAGAATCCAAAAGATGGCTTGTGACTAGTGGTGTGCCATAGGGTTCTGTTCTTGGACCACTGCTTTTCAATTTGTTCATTAACAATATAGGAAAGGATCTGAGAAGAAGTGTTCACTTGTTTGCTGATGATGCAAAGTTCGGTAGAGTAATTGTGAGTGCACAGGATGTCAAAATTTTGCAGGATGATTTGGATAGTTTGGAGGACTGGGGTAGGGAAAATGGATGTCAATTTAATGTGGCAAAGTGTAAGGTTATGCATTTTGGAGTGAAAAGATTGGCAGCAGTATATCACATTGGTGGAACCGTACTCCAGGAGATTGATGAGACCAGGGATTTGGGAGTGTTGGTGGATACGGAGTTGAAGTTTAGGGGACACATTGCAAAAGTGGCTAAATCAGCTCATCAAATCACTTGGTTACTGAAAAATACTTTAACAAGCAGAGACAAACAAGTTATTGTTCCTCTATATCAAGCCCTGATAAGACCCCATCTGGAATACTGTGCCCAGTATTCCAGATGGGGTCTGTAGAATGAACCTTATGAGAACTGATTGAAGATTTGTGGATTATAAAAATTGGTTGATAGGCAGAAAAGGGGTGATATGGTTGAGACATTCAAATTACTGAAGGGTTTCTATAAGTTAATCCAGAAGATATTTTTGAGAATAGGACTGGTGATGGGAGGATTAGGGGCCATACATGGAAGCTGAGCAAGAATGTAGTTAACAAGGGTGTTAGAGCTAGGTATTTTACTTTTAGAGTGGTAAATGAGTGGAATAAGCTGCCAGAGTCTGTTGTGGGTGCTGTGACCGTGAATGAGTTCAAGGTGAGGTATGATAGATACTGTGTGAATGGCGAATAGTTGTTCTTGACATGATGTTAGGGTCTCCCTCGATGAGTCTGTCGACTTCTTGGAGTTGCCCGAAATAATAATAATAATAAAGATAGTGAAATGTCGATGACAGAAGCTAAAAATACTGTCACATTTTTACTTTTTTTTCCTACTTGATGTGACTAGCCATATTGCAAGAATGTAAGAAATTAATATATATTTTAACAAACCACTTTATAACCAGACGATATTTCAACTGAGAATGTGATCAATCAGTCATCCTTGAATGCAAATGTTAATGCATCTCTATTATTTAAATTTTTCAAATTCACTGCACATTATAAAAGTGTATTGTATGATTCAAAGTACAGCTAATGAATAATCAGAAATTTCAATATATTTTGAATAAGATCTTCTTGAAGCATCAAAACCTTTCAGAATGGCAAATGAAGTCATAGAAATCAGGAATGGTGATATGATTGTTGAAACAGATTTTAAAGAAAAATGGACTAGAATTTAAAAAAAAGTTCCTTGGACACTAGATTTAATAATGCAAATATGGTATCAGACAAGGATGTATGTTATCCGCTCTGTTATTCATTATCTATATGGATCACATTATGAAGGAAAGTGATATCAAACCTGATATCAAAATTGGAGATGTTAATCCCGGCTCTTTGCTTTATGCAGATGTTATACTTCTAAATAAATCCACTACAAGTCTGCAAGATTCCCTGAATGTTGTAATAGATATGGTATGAATGTCAGCAATAACAAGACAATGACAATGAAAATAGGCAGAAGCATCGAAAATATCAAAATATATTGAAATTTCTGCATTGCGAATGGAGAACCTATAAAAAAAGTAAAACATTTCAGCTACTTAGTCACGATTTTTAGGGAAGATGATAAATTAAATATGGAAATAGACAACAGGATCAATAAAGCTAGTAAAGTAGGAAGTCAAGTGAATTAATTTATATGGAATAAGAGAGAAAAAACTTATTCAAAAACACTAAATTAGCTGTATACAAGACAGTGTTCAAACCAGTTTTAAGTTATGAATCTGAGAGCTGGGTTAGAAGTAAAACTTGACTAAAGACTAGAGACCACAGATATGAGAGTCCCGAGAAAGATAAGGGGCGTGAACAGATAGCATCAATGGCAATATTATATTAAAAAAACAAGGATATTAGGAAAGAACTTGACATGGTTAGCATCAAGGAATGTGTTAGCAGAGGTAATCACTTAAACAGAATGGGAGAGGAAAGATTAGCAAAACAAGTGTTCTCTGCCAGGTTGGCAGGAAAAAGTCTTTTTCCTGCCAACCTGGCAGAGAACAGAGGAAGACCAGGAAGCAGAGGAAGACCAGGATATATGCAGATTGATTATGGTAAAAAGTGTCTTAGAATATAAAATATAATATCTGACTACATTGGTGTCTTGACAGGTAACAGATTGATTTGGAGGAAAATTGTAGATAGGAAATTAGTAATGATGTAAATTTTTCATGTGGTACTGTCATATCCTGTACACCCCTTGAGGGCATGTCAGGAATTTGATGATGAAGTTCCTTGGAGAAATTGGTTCCAATAAAATACAGAAAAATCCAAAAGAAACTTATTTTATAAATGTATGTAATACAAAAATGGATGGATTATTTCATTGTTTTAAGGAAATATATAGGAGGATTTTCAAAAACTATCTAGTAGATGCAATGTCTAAATGTATTCCAAGGGTGAGAAGGTTATATAAGGTAGGTGTGAGATGGATGAATAAAGAGATTAAGCATGCGAAACAGAGAAAAAGGGCATTGTGGAGGCAGCATAAGAGAAGTGGAAAAAACAAATTCCATGAGGTCTACAAAGACCAGGCAAGGAGGGTGATTGGTTGGTGAGAGTAGCTAAACAGAGGTATGAACAGCAGTTAGCTAATGAAGCCAAAAAGAATCCTAGGGAGTTCTTTTAATATGCAAAAATGAAAGAATGATTATGGAAGGATGACATTGATTGGAGGAAATGGTATAAAGACAGCTGTTGCAGAATGTGTGGTGGAGATACTTAATGAGCAGTTCATAAAGATCTTTCAATCTTGTGAATGTGACTTCATGGAGAGATTGAGAGCAGTTGATGATGGGGAGGAGAGACTGACTGTAAGTGAGCAAGAGGTGTTTCGGGAGTTGAGTAAACTAGATGTAAATAAGGTTGTGGGACTTGATAATATATCACCGCATATTCTGAAGGAATGTGCCAGAGAGTTGACACTGGCCTTGACATACTTTTTTAATACGAGTCTTGCACTTGGTCAAGTTCCTAAAGAATGGAAGGGGGGCAAGATTGTGCCACTTCATAAAGGAGGTGATCAAACTCAAGCATCAAACTATAGGCCTATCTCTGTGTCAGGTGTTGTGGTGAAGTTGTTGGAGAAGCTTGTGAGAACTAGGATCCAGAGTTGGGTTGACAACAATGGTATAATCTTAGATGGACAGCACGGATTTGCTAAAGGGAGGTCATGTTTTAGTAATATACTTACTTATTACAATAAAGTGCCTTCCATAATCATTCTTTCTTTTGCTGGCTACATATCGAAAGAACTCCTTAAAAATGCTTTTTGGCTTCATTAGCTAATTGCTATTCATACCTCACTTTAGCTACCCTCACCAACCAAGTCACCCACCTTGACTAGTCTTTGTAAACCTCGTGGAATTGGTTATTTCCGCTTCTCTTATGCTGCCTCCATAATGCCCTTTTTTTCTGCATCGCATGCTTAATTTCTTTATTCATCCATCTCACACGCACCTTATTCAACCTTCTCATCCTTGTAATACATTTAGACATTGCATCTACTAGATAGGTTTTGAAAATCCCCCAAGCTGCACTGATCTCTTTTCCAGCTAACTCCTCATTCCATGCTACACCCGCAAGCTGTCTCCTGAGCTCTTCATAATCCTACCTCCCCTTGTAGTTCCACATATACCCTTTTCTCACAGAGGTCTTTTACCCAGTAACATTTGAATCATTCATGAAAACGTCGTGAAAAATAATTAATAAATAAATAACGGGGATATTCTTAATGTGCTAGCATGAAAAACATTTTTTTAATTAATTACAATATGTTATACATTAATTTTAAATACCATTACATATTATAAGTAGTTATAATATCTATCATGTGTTAATAATGTTAATGTCATGAAAAAAAAAAAACACAAAATAAATAATGAGTATGTTCTTAAATAGTAGATGTGGTTAGCTTATCTGCTCTCCAGCCAAAAGGCTGGGATTCAAATCCCAATGTGGGCATGGATGTTTGTGATTGTCTGTGGAAGTGGTGGATGGTAGATGGCATTGGTGTAGTTGGTGGATTGAGTGGCGGAGACAGAGAGTGATGTAGAGTAGGTGCCCTCCCTTGATGAGTCTTTGGACTCCCTGGAGGTGTCATGTAACAATAATAATAATAATATATATATATATATATATATATATATATATATATATATATATAACAAACTAGTTGGTTCAGTGGGTTCATAGGCTGTTTTTCCCAGGACTATTTTAGTTGGGAGCACACAGTTGAGCTTACACCACAGCGCAAAAATATGGTCACCCAGTTTCTTCAGTAATGAGGATACCCTAGAGACATCATTCTAGAGATAAATAACTAAGACAATATCAGGACTCTAGAATGTTGGTTATATGATGGAAAAAGATTACAGAGTTTAGTGAATAGGAAGAATAAACGTGATAGGATAGAGACATTCAAGCTAATGAAGGGATTTTACCAGATTAATACAAAAGGGTTATTCAAGGAGTCAAAGAGAAGAGAAGAAAAAAGAGTGACAGGCTGTGCTTGGAAGTTGTTTAACAGTACGAAGAACATGATGAGTAGATTGTACAACCAGATTGTGTTATGAACATGGAAAGTATGAATGAGTTAAATGCTACAATATGACTAATGTGTTAATGATCAAGTAGCCTGCTGTGAGATGTTTACTTAAGATGATAATTATTTATTAATCATTTCACTTGAATCTCATGTAAAAATTCTTATTTCTTCTGCCTGTCTTCTTACAAGCTTTGGATTAATATGTATAATTTGAAAATATATTATCAAACAATAGATCATAAATTTACCTTTTTATCCTCAGCATGTATAACTGAATTCAGCATATGAACATTACTATTACAGAATTTAAATTCATGTGAGAAGAAATATCCAGCTATATTTAGAGCATAATGAAGCTTCTTGTATACAGGTAACAATCTGTAACAAAAAACATATCTTCTTAATTTTGAATTTTCAAACAATTATGAATTCTGCAAATACATTTTTAAAATACATTTAATACGTAGCAGTAATCTATCACTTCGATTTGCAAGTAATAATTCAGGAACAATATAAGCACTATTTTACCTTTCGATTAACACATTCACGTCGGAAAGTGTTTTGCATGTTTATTGTACCCACAAGACTTCTCGTTACCATTTGTGTGCTGATTCACATTGGGGGGGGCGGGGACTCGCCGACACAGTTTATACAGCATGTTAGTTGCAACTGTTTTGGTAGAATTTTATTTGAAGTTAGCATTTGTGATGTCTTAATGACATTGAAAATTTCAAATACAATCAAAACAAAGTTATTTCATATAATTGAAAATTTCGACAAATGTTAGAACAGTTGTTTTTAGTTACTGTGTTTAGCAGTACAACAAATGATTTTGCTCGAGTCTATGCAGCATAGTTTCTATGGGAGGGAACATATATAAGAAGATGTATAAGAATGCATTGACATGTATAAGAAGAGCTACTGATTGGGATAAGTTTTCTAGGAATAATTAAATATATATGCGTAATTGTTTTAGTAAGAGAGGCTGTAAACGTTGTGCGCTAGTGGTTTTATTAGTGTGGGGGATTTTTTTTTTGCCAAAACTTAATTACGAAATAGTTATTAGACTTAATAACTTGCAAAAAATGGCGGTGGCATTGACATTCCATGACTTTAATTTAGATTTCAGTCATTTCGTTATGTGTGAGGTCTGTTATATGTATTCTTTTGATTACATAAATGATTTGTGGATATTTGGTGAGGATGGAAGGAGGGTGTGTGCGAAGTGTGACATGGACGAGGAATTGATGAATGCAAATATGAAATTGATGAGAGAAAGTGTTAGTAGCGAGATTGTAGGGAAAATGAGTGCACGTTTGAAAGAGAAGGATGGTGCGAAAGAGAGTCAAAAAAATGTTAAAAAATCAGAAAAAAAGAAAAAGAGCGATTTGAGACAAAAGTGAGGTGAGAGTGGTGGAAGGAAACGAAATTGAGAGAATGAATGAAACTAGAAATGGCATCACGCAGAAATCGAAAGTAAAAAAAAATCGAAAGAATGGATGATAGTGAAAAAAGAATGAATGATAGCGAAAGTTCAACGCATGCTAGACTGAAAGTACAGAAAAAAAGAAAGATGAATGAGTGTGAAAATGGGAAGAATGATAGCGAACGTTGGACCGAACGTACAAAAACAAAGAAAGATGAATGAGTGTGAAAATGGGAAGAATGATAGCAAAAGTTGGATGCATGTTGGACCGAAAGTACAGAAACAAAGAAGAATGAATGAGAGTGAAAGTGAGAAGAGGAAGTTGAGAGTTAGAAAGTTAAAAAGATTGAATGATAGAGAGAATGTGTCGCAAGATTCGGAAGTTTAATTGGATTGGATGAGGCAAGAAATGAAATGGACGCGGAATGAAATTAAGAAAATTCAGGTAAAAACTATTAAAATAAATAATGATACAATGAAAGAGTTAACAAAAGATGAGCGAGTGGCGTTGTATGGCGACTCCATTATTAAAGGTGTGCTGGAGGATAGAATGCACAAGGTATGTTTTCCAGGCGCTAAAATAAGTAGAGTGATTGAGGCATTGGTATTGTGGCAGGAGAGAGCAAAAGAGTTAATTGTATTAATTGGTACGAATGATTTGAGAGAGGACAAAGAGTGTGTCAGAATAGATATCAGGAGGCTGCTTAGAAGGATAAAAAAGAATAGTGTGACAGGAAGGGTAGTTAGCATGTTGCATAGGTATGACTGTGGTGAAATGAGGCAAAGAGCAAGGATTATGAATGATATGCTGGCTGAAATGTGTGAGGAGAAGGGAGTACAGTTTGTTAATGTGTGGAATGATTTTGAGGGACGAAGTGAGCTGTATGGGAGCGGTGGACTGCATTTGAGTGGTTATGGTGTGAGTCACTTGGAGAGACTACTACTACTGGAAGGTAGAGAAGTGAAAAAAAAAGTAAAGAAGTGAGGGTATGAGTATAGAAAATGAGAGAATGGGTGTACAAGAGGAGCAGGGAAATGGGGAGGCTCAGGGTGAACAGGGGCACACAGCATGAGAAAGGTGGATGCTCCAAGAGGAGGTGAGCATATGTAGGCAGGAAAGGAATGGGATGACCAGAGATTCAAGAGGAAACAGTAGGAATTGAAAAGGGTTTTAAAATGAAGAAGCAGAAAGGGAAACGGCCCCAGTCAAGCATGGAGAGATCACATCGAGTGAGTGGTATCAGTTGAACTAACTGTAGATCCAGAAATGAGCTGTTGTGTTTATATACAAATGCTAGAAGTATAAGAAATAAGCCAGACGAAATGGTTGCACTAATTGCATCTGTTCACCCAAAGATTGTTGGAATAAGTGAGACATGGTTGGAAGAGGATGACATCCTGACAGGAATAGAGATGGAAGAGTATGATGTATTTTGTGAGGAAAGAAGGAGTAAAAAGGGAGGGGGAGTGCTATTGATGATAGAGAAAGAGTTATGTTCATACAAAGTAGAGTTGGAAGAGGGAAATAGTGCCAGTGGTTTTGAGGCAGTATGGTATGTGATGGAGGTGAATGGAAACAAATACTTGGTTGGATGTTGTTATAGACCAGGTAATGTGGATGGTGGCGATAATGAAATGTACAATCAAATTAGTCAAGCAAATAAGAAAAGGGTGATCATTATGGGCAATTTTAATTATGGCAATATAGACTGGAATGATAAGATAGCAACTGGAAGTAAAGAAAGAAAATGAGTTTCTCGAGTTTTTGAGGGATAACTACCTCAGACAGTATGTAACAGAGGGCACACGAGGATTAAGGGTCTTGGATTTGGTCATCTCATCAGAGGATGTAAATATAAATGGGGTGTCAAATCATCCACCAATTGGTGAGAGTGACCATGAGGTGATTACCTCGGTGGTTGCCAGCAGTGCGAGGACCTCTGTGGGAAAAGGGTATATGCGGAACTACAAGGGGGGAATGATTATGAAGAGCTCAGGAGACAACTTGCAGGTGTAGCATGGAATGAGTAGTTAGCTGGAAAAGAGATCAATGCAGCTTAGGGGATTTTCAAAAACTATCTAGTAGATGCAATGTCTAAATGTATTACAAGGATGAGAAGGTTAAATAAGGTAGGTGTGAGATGGATGAATAAAGAGATTAAGCATGCAATACAGAGAAAAAAGGCATTGTGGAGGCAGCATAAGAGAAGTGGAAATAACCAATTTCATGAGGTCTACAAAGACCAGGCAAGGAGGGTGACTTGGTTGGTGAGAGTAGCTAAAGAGAAGTATGAACAGCAGTTAGCTAATGAAGCCAAAAAGAATCCTAGGGAGTTCTTTCGATATGTAGCCAGCAAAAGAAAGAATGATTATGGAAGGATGACAGTGATAGAAGAAAATGGTATAAAGACAGCTGTTGCAAAATGTGTGGTGGAGATACTTAATGAGCAATTCATAAAAGTCTTTCAATCTTGTGAATGTGACTTCATGGAGAGATTGAGAGCAGTAGATGATGGGGAGGAGAGACTGACTGTAAGTGAGCAAGAGGTGTATGGGGAGTTGAGTAAACTAGAATTTAATAAGGCTGTGGGACTTGATTGACATATTTGTTTCAATACGAGTCTTTCACTCGGCCAAGTCCCTAAGGAGTGGAAGGAGGGCAAGATTGTGCCACTTTATAAAGGAGGCGATCGAACTTAAGCATCAAACTATAGGCCTATCTGTGTGTCAGGTGTTGTAGTTAAGTTGTTGGAGAAGCTTGTGAGAACTACGATCCAGAGTTGGGTTAACAACAATGGTATTATCTTTGATGGCAGCATGGATTTGCTAAAGGGAGGTCATGTTTTAGTAATCTACTTACTTATTACAATAAAGTGACTGCTTCCTTGCACAGAGGAGAAGGATACACAGGAATATTGAAGACTTCTTGTAAGGGTGGAAAGAGAGGAAATTAGTTCCACTGCATAAAGGTTTCAAGAGTGCTGTTGTAAATTACCGACCGATTAGCATATCAGGAATCACTGTCAAGGTCTTGGAGAAAATAGTCAAGAGAAAAATACAGGATTGGATAGTTGAAAATGGGATACTGTATGGGGTACAGCATGGTTTTGTGAAGGGTAGATAATGCCTCAGTAACTTGCTCAGGTTTTATAACACAGGGAAGGCTGAACTGGATAAGGGTAATGGGTTTACAGTGATTCTACTGGACCTTGCTAAGGCCTTTGACAGGATACCACATAGAATTCTAACCAGTAAACTGCAGCATATGGGGTTGGATATGTTGGTGAGATGAATAGGAGGGTGGTTGATGGAGATATATCCAGAGTGGTTTATTCTAGAGTAGAGTCCAAAAGACAGCCTGTGACTAGTGATGTGCCACAGGGTTCTGTTCTTGGACCACTACTTTTCAATTTGTTCATTAACGATATAGGAAAGGATCTGAGACTAAGTGTTCATTTGCTTGCTGATGATGCAAAGTTGGGTAGAGCAATAGTGAGTGCACAGGATGTCAAAATATTGGAAAATCATTTGGATAGTTTGGAGGACTGGGCTAAGGAGAATGGATGTCAATTTAATGTGGCAAAGTGTAAAGTTATGTATTTTGAGGTGAAAAGATTAGCAGCAGTATATCACATTGGTGGAACCACTCCAGGAGATTGAAAAGGCCAGGGACTTGGGAGTGTTGGTGGATAGGGAGTTGAGGTTTAGCGGGCACATCAAAAGTGCCTATATCAGTTCATCAAATCACTTGGTTGCTGAAAAATGCTTTAACAAGCAGAGACAAACAAGTTATTGTTCCTCTGTATTGAGCCTTGATAAGACCATATCTAGACTACTTTGCCCAGATTATGCACTAAGGTTTCTTCTTGATGGGGAGGAGGTGGAGAGGATCCAGAGACACATTTGGGATGCTAAAGGCATTTTGTTTATTAATTATCTTGAAAAGGGAAAAACAACAACCGGGGAATATTATTCCAATCTTTTAACCAGACTAGATGAAAAAATTCATGAGAAAAGATCCAGTTTACAGAAGAAAACTGGATCTTCTATCTCTTCCCAAAACTAAAACTCTTCCTTGCTGTCAGCGTTTTTCTTAGAATCAAGAGGTGATTGCAGCTGTAAAGGGGTATTTTGCAGAGGAACAAGATAATGTTCCTCTGGAGAGTGGCACTGGAGAATCGCTGGAATAAATGTATTAGACTCAAGGGAGATTATATCGAAATTTAAATATAATTTTGAAATTATAAATTCATTTTTTCATTGTTAGGCCGAGAACTTTTCAGACCACCCTCGTACAAAGAAAGAATCATCATTATTTGATACCTTCATGGAGTCTCAGATGTCATCAGTGGAGGCCTTCCCTCACTATTATCCCTATCATACCTCTCAAACTCATCACTAATAATCTACTCAACTAGTTACTAGTTCAGGTAATCTATTCCACTCTCATTGCTGTCCAAGAAAAAATCTGGTCCTGACATCCTTACTAACTACACTCTTAACTTTCAACCATGTTCCTTGTTCTTATTTTCCCTTCCTGTTGTATACTTAATTTCTTGTGCATCTATTTTATAAAATTCATTAGTAACTTCTGCTTCTATAGCCTATCTTTTCTGCATATTAATCAACTTCTGCAACCCACAGATCTTCATTTCATCTCAAAATGCATTCTAGAGATCTTGAGGGTTGAAAGTTCGGACTTGAGAGGTTAACTGATCCAAGGCAAACATAAGTAGAAATGAGAGTAGTTGCAGGCATGAGAGAAGGAAATGAAAGAATGGTAGACCTAGAGAAAGAGGAAATGAGAGAAGTTTGAGAGAGAGTATAGGAGCAAGAGATAGTGATGATAGGAGAAAGAGAAAAAATATTGAGAGATTGAAGAAGAAAGAGGGAAATGAGTGGAGTTTTCAGTGATTTGCTATGGGTGTGCAAAGTAGGATGGAGGTGATTGTTTGGAAGAACAACAGCAAGTTAATAAGGCAGGTAAGTGAGGTAAGAATGTGGATGACATGATAATAATAGTTCATACAAATGATTTGAAACCCTATGAATTCGATATTGAGAAATTTACATGAGAGATTGTACATCAGAAAAGTGTGAAATGTTAGGTAAGTAGTGACTGTACTTCCCAGATATGATTAGAGTTAAGTGTAGCAATAATTAATGATTGGATAGTGAGAATGTATAAAAAGAGAGGTCTGAAATATGCAGATGATTGAAATGAATTCATGATAGAAATGAGCTGCATGCAAAGATTAGTTACATTTTTGAACATGGAAGTAGGCAGGCAATTATTCTCTGGAAAAGGAAATAAGGACACAGAAACTATATTGTCTTGGTGAAGAGAAAAAAGTAGCTTTGTGTGGGAATTATGGCTTGGAAAATAGGAGGATGCAGTGCTGAATGAAGTCTGGGGAAAGTATGTCAGGAATATCTGGAATAAAGAGAATGCGATTTTGGTAATGATAGCTTTACCTGTCCAAAGATTATTGGTATCAGTGAAATGTGCTTCACAACAAATTATGTCCTGAGAAGAACAGAAGAGTTTAACATATTTCAGAAGGAAAGGAAGGATGAATGTGTGTGTTGTTAAGTGTTACTTAGGATAAAAGATCAGCTGTATTCCTTCAAAGAAGAAAACTTTGTAGGCTAGGAAATGGAGGGTGATGAATAGAAAATGTTAAAGCAAATTACTCAATGATAGTGATGATTATGGAAGATTTTAACTATAGCAATATATAATTGAACATAATATAGAAATAAAAAAACTGAATTTCTGGACTAATTCCAGAAATTCAATTCAAAAAAGGAACAATTTCTTTTCTATTATGCCTTTGAGAAGATATCCTGTGATATCTTGACAAGTAGATCAACATTAATATCAGCCATGAACAGCAAGTTGGAAGGCACCAGCTCTGTATCATGTGTACAAACCTAGCCAGAGATGACTTTTGCACAGTGCAAAAAAAAAAAAAAAAAAAAAGGCAGCAATTACGAAAGACATAGAAGAGAAATGTTAAAGTGGAGAAGAAGTATGGACAATCAATTATAAGGAAGGGCTACTAGAGAAAATCAACCTCTGTAAATAACCAGAGTGAAAACCTGATCCTAAACACTGCATAGGGAACATGTGGGGCAGCGGCCCATGTGGTCAAAAGCAAACTTGATAGAACCTTCCAGATCCATTTCACAAATATACACAACATCAGTTCTAACCTTAATGATGTTCACTTCCACATTCAGTCTGCAAAACCTCACCTACTCTTCCTGACAAACTCAAATATTAATCTCCTTAAACACTACTCATCTCTGCTTTCCCAACTACACACTAACTTATATCACCTCAGAAGTGGGGTCTGCGCATATGTTGGCTCCAATATACTACGCCAGAGAATATCCAACCTGGAATCTCTCAATTTGGACCTACTTAGACTAAAAATCACCCTACCTCATTCTACTAAATTCACATGCTGTCTCTTCCACTCCCTAATGCCAACAACCACTCTGAACATTTCGACTGATTTTCCTTAAATGTTGATTATTCTCAATCAACTCTCTAAACAGTGAAGTCATCTTCCTCAGATAATTCATATCCAAAACATCAGCTGGCTGCCTGCTTCCAACCGTGCAGACCAAACATGTACAGAGGTTGAGACTTTTGCAATCACAAATCATCTCATACAAATTGTCCACATGCCCAACAGAATGCCAGACAATCTCAACCACTTCCCAAACACCTTAGATTTTTTCCTCACCAGTGACCCATCTAAGTACACTGTGAATGTCTGTTCTCCAGGCAGATCAGACCACAATGTAGTGCAGATCTCTTCTGCCATGATGCAACACAAACACTCACATCCATGTGTTGTATAGCATTGCCAGCAGTGCGAGGACCCCTGTGAGAAAAGGGTATATGTAGAACTACAAGGGGGGGGGGGATTATGAAGAGCTCAGGAGACAGCTTGCAGGTGTAGTATGGAATGAGGAGTTAGCTAGAAAAGAGATCAATGCAGCTTGGAGGATTTTCAAAAACTATCTAGTAGATGCAATGTCTAAATGTATTCCAAGGGTGAGAAGGTTAAATAAGGTGGGTGTGAGATGGATGAATAAAGAGATTAAGCATGCTATACAGAGAAAAAGGCATTGCATAAGAGAATTGGAAATAACCAATTTCATGAGGTCGACAAAGATCAGGCAAGGAGGGTGACTTGGTTGGTGAGAATAGCTAAAGAGAGGTATGAACATCAGTTAGCCAATGAAATCAAAAAGAATCCTAGGGAGTTCTTTCGATAGCCAGCAAAAGAAAGAATGATTGTTGATTTATTGATGTTTTGGATTCAATTTAATGGACTTAAGTGTGTAATTTTGGTATATTATTGGAGCTTTATTAGCGTGGTTAGTGTACTAAAGTACTGGAAGAGAGAGGTATGAGACTGAGCAGAAGTAAGACAGAGTATATGTGTTGCGCAGTGGGCGGTGGCCACGAGACAGACCTGGAGCTGGAAGGAAATGTCATCAGGAAGGTGAGAGACTTTAGATACTTAGGTTCGACAGTGGAAGAAGATGGAGGAGGTGAGAAGGAAGTGGGATGCAGGATACAAGCAGGTTGGAGGAACTGGAGGGAGATGGCTGGAGTGTTATGTGATAAGAGGGTGCCGATCAATCTGAAAGGCAAAATTTATAGGACAGTAGTGAGGCCAGCTATGACATATGCTATAGAAACTGTGGCCCTGAGGAAAAATAACATTAGCAGGATGGAAGTAGCAGAGATGAGAATGCTTAGGTGGATGTGCGGTGTGACCAGAAAGGATCATCTGAGAAATGACTATGTGAGGGGAACAGTGAAAGTTACGAACTTAGGAGCGAAAATACAGGAGGCAAGGTTGAGATGGTTTGGTCATGTGATGAGGAGGGAGGACGAATATGTGGGAAGAAGGGTCATGCAGATGGATGTGCAAGGAAGGCGGAAGCATGGGCGGCCAAAGAAGAGATGGAGGGAGCTGGTAGAAGAGGACTTGAAGATGAAGAACTTAGATGTGGTGACAGCCCAAGACAGGAAGGTGTGGAGGAGACTCATAATAAACAGTGACCCCACTTAGGTGGGAGAAGCTGCAGAAGAAGAAGAAGAAGTGTACTAAAGTGTTTTATAACATAATCTATGTCGGGAAGTCGCCGCTAGATGAATTCGTAATGAATTCATCACTAGATGAATTTGTAGTGTTCGTGCAAGCTCCAGATAAGATAAGTATCATTTTCAGTTATCGATACAAATTACTTAATATTGTGTAGTTTTGTTTTGTTTGCCTTGCGTATTTTAGTGCATCTATTTTTGGTGTGTTATAACGTATAATTTGACAAAACATGTTGCAAATAAGTATGACACCTGTGCGAAGGAAAATGGCGGCCAGTAATGAAGGTTCACCATCGTTATCAAAGAATGGTAGCATAAAAGAAATGAGTCAGTGTACTAGCTGTGAAATGTACGCTTTGCGGAGTGCGGTCGGAGTGTGGTTAGATGATAGTAAAGGATTGAATGTGTGTAGAAAATGTAAGCAGAATGAGGAATTGAAGTGTATTTCGGATCGTGAGTGTGATATTTTTGTCAACCTTCAGAATGAAGGAAATAGGGATATAACAAGAAACGGCAAGGTTGTACATGAAAATTGTGAGAGTGTGAATGTAGAAAGTGTGAATGATAGCATAAATGGTTTCTCAGAGAACAAAAAAGATGAGATAGATGCATTGAGTGAGATCGCGTTGTTGAATAGTGCGATAGAAAGAGCAAAACAGCAGCTAGAGTGCATGAACAAAAGTAGACTGAATGAACCAACCAATAATAAAAGGTATGACAGGAAAAATAGACGTATGAATGTGAACATGAACAAAATGAAGGATAGAGTGCTGTATGGAGACTCGTTAGTACGAGGTGTGTTAGTAAAGGATTTGACAAAATCGTACCAACCTGGTGTGACCATAAAGGACGTAACTGAGTCTATTAGAGAGCAAAAGGAAAGGGTGAAAGAAATGATTGTTGTGGCAGGTACAAATGATTTGAAAGGAGATAAAATGGAAATGATAGAAGACCTGAATGAATTGTTTGAGGTAGCAAAAGAAAAGAGTGAGAGAGTTAGAATGATTAGTCTTTTGCCACGGTATGACAGTGAAATGTTTAAAAGGAGGGCTATAATTGCGAATGACTTTATGTGTGGGTTATGTATGACGAGTGGTGTGGAATTTGTGGATGTGTGGA
The DNA here is from genome assembly GCF_054136105.1 of Typopeltis vanoorti. Taxonomy (NCBI): domain Eukaryota; kingdom Metazoa; phylum Arthropoda; class Arachnida; order Uropygi; family Thelyphonidae; genus Typopeltis; species Typopeltis vanoorti. The sequence continues at coordinate 19,462,496 of NC_143573.1, forward strand.
GTGAGTTTGATGGGCGAAAGGATCTATATAAGATGGATGGCTTGCATTTGAATGGTTACGGTGTAAGAAGACTTGAGAAAGTGTTGCTGAATGTAGTGGATGTGCAAATTCAGGGAAACTAGATTTGTTAAGGGGGGGGGGGTAGAGATACAGTCCTTATGGAGGCAGTTGAATGTAAGAATGAATATAATATGCCAGAGCAAATAAGGACAACAAATCTGAGTGGGATAATTAATATAAGGCATCAAGGTAGGGTTGGGGCTAATGGAGGTCTTAAATTCATGTACACTAATACTAGGAGTATTAGGAACAAGAAGGAAGAGTTTTTGGCCATGGTTGGCACTTCCAGACCACAGGTTATAGGTATTAGTGAAATGAAACATGGCTTACTGTAGATGATATAACTAGTGGGATTGAATGTGATGGGTATAGTGTGTTCAGGAATGACAGGGAGAATAAAATGGGGAAGGAGTATTGTTGATGATAACTGATGAGCTACAGCCAAGGAAAATAGAAGTTGAATTGCAGGATAGAGAAAAGAGCACATTTGAGGCCATTTGGTGTGAGATGGTGGCTAGCAGAACTAAATATACAATTGGGTGCTGCTATAGACCAGGTGATGGAAAAGATGGTGGAGACAGTATGCACAAGCAAATAGAAGAAATGGGTGTAAGGAGAGTGATTATTATGGGAGATTTCAACTATGGTCGCATTGATTGGAGTGAGGAGAGGACACACGGGAGGAAGGAACTGGATTTTATGCGGTTATTAAGGGATAACTATCTGCGACAGCATGTAATGGAAAATACTAGGGGTCAGAGAGTGCTTGACCTAGTAATTACATGTGAGGATTTGGCTGTAACAAATATGACCACATTGCCACCAATCGGTGAGAGTGATCATAGGGTCTTAACTTGGGAGGTGGCTAAAGGTGTAGAATTTTCAATTAAGACAGGGTACATGTGGAATTATCGGGCTGGAAAGTATGACAAGCTTAGGAGTTTGATTGGTTCAGTGCCATGGCATGTACAACTGCAAGGACTAGAAGTTGATAGTGCATGGGAGGTAGTTAAGAAATGTTTGCATGAAGCAATGGCTGACTGTATACCTAGAGTCCGAATAATAAATCAAGTAGGGGTTAAATGGATGAACAACACCATTAAGCTTGAGTTGCAAAAAAAGAAACAACTATGGAGGGAATTTAAGGAGAAGGGTGACCGGCAAGTTGTTGTTCCTCTGTATCGAGCCTTGATGAGACCCCATCTGGACTTCTGTGCCCAGCTATGGGCACCAGGGTTTCTTCATGATGGGTAGGAAGTGGAGAGGGTGCAGAGACGAATGACGAAGATGATAGCAGGTCTGTGGAATGAACCTTAAGAGAATAGGTTGAAGATTTGTGGGTTGCAGAAATTGGACGATAGGCGAAGGAGGGGTGATATGATTGAGACATTCAAATTACTGAAGGGTTTTTATAAGATTGATCCAGAAGATATTTTTGAAAATATGACTGGTGGTGGGAGGACTAGGGGCCATGCATGGAAGCTGGGCAAGAGCATGGTTGACAAGGGTGTTAGAGCTAGGTTCTTTACTTGGAGAGTGGTAAATGAGTGGAAGAAGCTTCCAGAGTCTGTTGTGAGTGCTACGACCGTGAATGAGTTCAAGGCAAGGTATGATAGATACTGTGTGAATGTTGAATAGTTGTTCTTCACATGATGTTAGGGCCTCCCTCGATGAGTCTGTCGACTCCTTGGAGTTTCCCGGAACAACAATAATAATAATAATAAATATGGAAGGATGACATTGATTGGAGAAAATGGTATAAAGACAGCTATTGCAGAATGTGTGGTGTGCCACTTCATAAAGGAGGTGATCGAACTCAAGCATCAAACTATAGGCCTATCTGTGTGTCAGGTGTTGTGGTTACATTGTTGGAGAAGCTTGTGAGAACTAGGATCCAGAGTTGGGTTAACAGCAATGGTATAATCTTTGATGGACAGCATGGATTTGCTAAAGGGAGGTCATGTTTTAGTAATCTACTTACTTATTACAATAAAGTGACTGCTTCCTTGGACAAAGGAGAAGGATACACAGTAATATACTTGGATTTCGCAAAGGCTTTTGATAGAGTACTTCTTGATAGATTGACAGTCAAACTAGAGCAGATGGGGTTGGACATTAGATTGGTGCATTGGATTGGAGACTGGCTATCTGATAGGCATCAACAAGTTGTGTATGGGGGAGCAATATGCAGGAAAAGGAAAGTCACTAGTGGAGTGCCTCAGGGGTCTGTTTTAGGGCCATTACTGTTAAACTTGTATATTAATGATATTGGCAAAGATTTGGATGGAGATATTCAGTTGTTTGCAGATGATCCAAAGTTAGGACGAACCATAAAGAGTAGTGATGATGTTGTGACCTTGCAAGAAGACTTGAATAAATTGAGTGATTGGGCACGGAAATGGGGATGTGAGTTCAATGTTGCAAAATGTAAAATTTGGAAAACAAAGATGGGATGCAGAATTTATGCTTGGTGAGAATATATTGTTGGAGATAGAGGAAATAAGAGATCTTGGGGTGATAGTAGATAAGGATCTAAAATTTAGGGGACACATCGCCCAATTTGTGAAGACAACACAAAGGCTTCTGGGGATGATGTGGAGGACACTGACATAGAAGTAGGGAGATGCTTGTTCCATTGTATAAGGCTTTGATTAGGCCACACATGGACTATTGTGCCCAGATTTGGTCACTGGGTTTTGAGAAAGATGAAGAGATGTTGGAAATGGTCCAGAGGAGACTGACTAAGCTAGTTTGTAACCTCTGGAATGTCGAGTATGAGTAAAGATTGAGAAGGTGCAATTTGCAGAGTCTGGTGGAGAGAAAGAAGAGGGGAGATATGATAGAGACCTACAAGTTGGTAAGAGGTTGTTATTGGATCAATGGTGGAGAAGTTCTACAGAGAATAGTGGGAGATCAAGGGAGAACCGGAGGTCACCCCTGGAAACTGTATAAAGTGGGTGTGAATAGGGGAGTGAGAGGCAGGTTTTTTCGTGCAGAGTTGTGAATGATTGGAATGCCTTGCCTGAGAGTGTGGTGTCTGCAAGGAGTTTGAGTGTGTTTAAGACACAGTATGATGAGATGTGTGTGATAAAAGGACCTCCCAGATGAGTCTTTGACTCCATGAGGTCTTGTTTAATAATAATAATAATTACCAGAAAGCAAAGTGGAATGATCTTTGCAACTTCTATGCCTCATTTCCATGAAAGTGGGATGATCTTTGCAACTTCTATGCCTCATTTCCTTGGTAAGATTACTGTTTCTGGCACCTTAGCCAAATCTATGTGTAGAAAGAATGACTGAAATAATGCTCATTGGCACGGAAACATTTATTCCCCGCTCCCCTCTAGTCCACCTATCTTAGTCTTGGTTCTTCCATAGGTGTCAAGACTGTACAAAAGAGTCAACATACCGCAACTAGCTTGCATTCAAAAACTCCATCTTCCTATATAGCCTACACCAAAGCCCAGAATAACTGCAATAAAATTATCAACATGAAAATTGATTTTGAGAGAGCTAAAAGCAGGAAATGTGCATCCTGTTTAAACAACAGCTATGCCTTCTGGGCTCTAGCCAAAGCCATTGTCTTAACTTCTGCCCAACACTGCTCCCACCACTACTACACCCAGATGATACAACTGCATCATCTCTCATAGAAAAAGCCATCTTCCTGGCTTCCTACTTCTCCTTCAATTCTTGCATAACTGATCATGATAAATTTCCTGAACCATTCCAAACACTCAACACTCGATGCCACATCTAACCTTTCACAAAAAATAAAAAAAATAAAATAAAAATAAAAATTGCTCAAACTGGATACCAAAAAATCTCCTGGCCTCATGGCATCCCTCCAATTGTTTGTTCTAAGGGTCTATGCCCTGCCTAGTGTTGACTCTCGCTTTATGCCAACTTGAAGAATCTCATCTAATAAATGACTGATAGTATGGATTCTATCAATCAACAGGAGATCTACTAAACTATGTTACCCATCTCTGGACAAACACAATGGGAAATGTTTTGCAAATCTCTCTTAATATTTTCAAGGCTTTTGATTGAGTTTGGCACAAAAGTCTATTGAGAAAACTCCTCATTTGGTCTTCCCAGACTTCTGATTGGGTGACCAGCTTTCTGGCCAGACACTTCAAGTGATAGTGGATGACTCCTTATCTTTTTTCTATACAACAAATAGTGGTTGATATCAACCCCTGGAGGTCAATGTGGCTATCCAATGTATGTGGGGGGGGGGTTGATAAATGTCTAGGGTTCAAAAGGAAGTTTAAATTTTTAATGTTCTTTATAAAAATTTCTTTAAGTATTTCCTTTAAATTTCTTCAAATATTTCTTATCGAGAAGCAGTAATGAAGTAAAAGGGTGAAGGAATTATTATTTTTAAATTGAGAAATTTATTATTGATAACATTTATTCATTTATTTAACATGATGGGGATCGATGAGGGATCAATGGTCTAAAAAGTTTGCTGGCCCCTGGTTTAGATGATGACAGCGCATTGCACCTCACCTTTATGTTTCACAAACCCTACAATGCACAAATTGCCACAACCTCCAGAACTCTAATCTCTACTATATTAAATTCTGATCTTCAAAGTATTCATCAATAGGGTTTGGATAACATTATCAACCTCAATGCTAGCAAAACACAGCCCTATACAAATCACAAATCTGCTTGACCATTGAATACTGCTCTCATATCTGGTGTGGTGCACCTAAGCACTCCCTGAAAATATGGAATTCTATACAGAAAAGAGCAGTTAGAATGATTGACAACCACTTTCTCACAACACACTCCACTTACTCATTCAGTCTCTGCAGCCTGCATCTTCTGTAAATATTTCCATGGCCACTTTTCATCAGAACTGGCATCAATAATTCTTCCAACCTTTTGCATATCTGTCCAAACACATGCAGCAGCTAACCAATACTCAGACAATTCAACTCCAAACCCATAAAACAAATTTCTCCTCTTCTTCGTTTATTCTTTCCACTGCTGCCCTTTGAAGCAGTCTTTCACATGTGTTTCCTGAGGAATACAACCCACAACTTTTAAAATCAAATGCAAATAAGTTCCTTATTGCCCATCCATGGTATTAGTGTATTATAGGTTGATCAACCTCTTGCGGATGGGTTCTCGTTAAAAAGATATCAAATAGAATCCCCTGGGTGCAATAATATCCTGGCTGAGCTGCTGAAAGCTTTGCCTGGCAATAATAACTATTTAGTGGAATCCAATCAAAATATCTATAAAACAATAGAATTACCTGAATTTTTTTTACAACATCCATCTGCATACCAATTCCAAAGAAAAGTAATGCACAAAATTGTGAGGATTACAGAACTGTGAGCCTAATATCTCATGCATCTAAAATTATTTTAACCATTGTTAACAAACAAATTGAAAGAGCCTTAATCGGTGAATTGAGTGAACAACAGAAAGGCTTCAGAAGAGGAATGGGAATCATTAATGCTATTCTGAAACTAAAAATACTAATAGAAAGATCACTTCAAAGAAATAAGAATATTTACATATGCTTCATAGACTTTCAGAAGACCTTTGACCAGGTAAAACATAATAAAATGTTCAATATATTAGATAAATTAGACATAGAAGATCATGTACTTAAGAGATTATAAAAATGATTTACACCAAACAGAAAATTCAGCTGTTTAACTCTAAGGCTTCTGTAGTGAAAATAAAAAGAGGTGTTAGACAAGGGTGTATCCTTTCATCAAATCTATATCTATAGTGAGACAGTGACACAAAAAAAATAGGAATTAGTATCAATGGAACTAATAGCAGAAAAAGAACCATTCTAATAGAAGAAAACAGAAACAAATTAATCAAATTACTGCAGCTAATAGTTGAAGAAGGTAAAGAATTTGGATTAGATATAAATGCAAAAAAGACCAAATTTATGGAAATCTCAAAAGAAAACAGATCCGAGCCAGAAATATTCATAAACAATATGAAAATTGAACATAAACAGAATAGAAATATTTAGTCACCTACGTTACTGCAGATGGAAAGCAAGATAAAGAAATAAAAATAAAAACAGCAATAGCTAAAGATGCCTTCTGGAAAAATAAAGAGCTGCTCAGAAGTTCTGTGGGTATCGAGACAAAGAAAAGAATGATAACATTAGCGTGGCCAGTTTTCACATATGGAAGTGAGACCTGGATATTCAAGAAGAGAGTAAGACAACAGATAATGGCCTTTGAAATGTGCTATAGGAGAGCTCTGTAAATCTCATGGACAGAACATGTGACAAATACTGATGTCCTACAGAGAATGAGAACACAGAGATCTTTATTACAGGAAATGATCCAGAGAAAGATGAGATTGGCAGGACATGTACCGAGAGGTTCAACAGGACAGAGGATACTAACAGTTTTAGAAGGAAAAATTCTGGGAAAAGGATCAAGAGGCAAAAAACGAAGAATATGGCTTGAAGATATAAGATCATGGACAGAGGATCACAGGGCTATGCAGAAACAAAAATGTAAGCCGCCAACAGAACTGGAAGGACATGGTGCTGCACCCTTTCGATGAGGATGCTACATGAAGAAGAAGAAGATTATAACAGTCTAGGGCAGTTCCATGGATAAAAGAATTTATTGTTATCACCAGACCTCCATGTAATCAAAAGACTCATCATTGGAGGTCCCAATATCATTACACATAGCTCCTCATACTATGACTAAGCATTCACCATTTCTGCAATTAATGCAATCTCAAGCAATGCATTCTAATCATCTACATTCTCCATGCAAAAGCCTATCCTCCCCTTTCCTACTCACACTCTCCTTAATAGGGCTTACAGGGATGGTCTCTTGTACACAAGCATGCATGCACTAACACTAAGCAAATGAGGCAACAGAATGAATGAATAAAGGCAACAGAAGTCAAGCCTAGAGTCCTAAACAGTGTCCCCTAGTGGGCTAAATTGGATTGTCTTGGCTGTAAGTTTTCCCAAATTTGGAAAGTGTTTCAGAGCTGACGCCATTTCAGAGCCTCTATTTTGATACATTCTTGCTATTATGCTGTTCATTATTGATGCTCTTCTCCTCATTTCTGCATTATCTTATTTAAGTAACCACTAAATTGTTTATTATGAAATTTGTTAATAGAGTTAAATGTTGCTTGTGATGAAATAACTTGTGATTCCAATATAAACTGCTTGGAAAGAAGTTAATGAACACCCATCCATGGGCAACATTAATCATGCTGTAATGAGTTATGCATTTGTAGCCAGTATAAATTGGAGGAATATGATGCTCTGAAGTCAGTGCAACTGCATCCAGGTGAAATAGCTGCAAGAAGGGAACTGAAAAAGTTTGAAAGAGGCATTGTGATAGGAAGCCATGTTGCAGACCTATCGGTTTAGAACATTGTTGACAAATTGGGCCATCCCAGGTCAACCATCAGTGATACCATACTGAGATGGAAGTGCAGGGAATCAACTGCAAGTGTTCTCCACAGTGAAAAATCCACCACACTCACTGAACATGACCATAGGATGCTATGAAGGTAATATGTCAAACCATTATTCATCGGCAGACATGCATGTTGAATGCAGAATTCTGGGTAATGACTAGAATGTGATCCTGCATAAACATTTAGAATGGAGACTGACAACATGGGCTTCATAGTAGGAATGCAACATGCAAGTCTCACATTACCAGAACCAATATGCAGCATCTTCAGTGGTGCAAAGAAGATGTATAGTACAATGTGGAAGCTTGGAAAGCTGTGTTATGGAATGACAAATCACTTACACCTTCCACAAAGCAGAGGGGCAGGTGTGGGTGTAGGAGATGCCAGTGAACATCTCTTATCAGCGTGCATATGCTAACTATGAAATTCGGAGGTGATGGTATGGTCCTGTTTTTTCTGGTGCCCTGAACATAGAACTCTTAGTGGTATTTGAATATTCTGGCCAATGTAATGCTTACTACATTTGGGGTTTCTACAGCAAGACAATGCACCATGTCATAAGACTGCTACTGTGACTGCATGGTTTGTGGATATGCACATCACCACACTTGACTGGCTTCCACAGAGCCGAGCCTTGATATCAACTCTACTGAATATCTGTGGGATGAACTGGAGCATTGGGTGACATCAAGGGACATCTGTCTCACAACATTCCAGGACTTTATTACATGCCTACAGGAAGAATGATCCAAAATTCCCATTGATCCATTTTGTATGCTTGTGGAAAGAATGGCTCATAGGATTGCTGCAGTCATTACAGCAAATGGAGATCCTACATCTTATTAAGATGGGTTTTATGACTATTTGTTCTTCCCACTATGGTGTCTGTTGACTTCTTTACAAGTATATTTTCTTTGTTAATCATATCCATGCATGGGTGTGTGTGTGTGTGTGGTCACTGGTCAGTTTAGTTTTTAAAGATAACACCTAAGTTTCAAGAGTAAAACCATGCCAACTCTATATGACACTGACTAATTCACCTTCAACGAGAAAAAACTTCAAATATTCTGTATTATTATTTGACACCTCCAGGGATTCCAAAGACTCATCAAGAGAGGGCACCTGCTCTACAACTCTGTCTCCACCAACTTAATCCACCAACTGTCCGCAACTCCACCAATTCCATCTACTGTTGACCACCACCAGTTTTTCCACAGACAATCCATGCCCAAAGCAGGATTTGAAACCTGCAGCCTTTTTACTGGAGAGTGGATACACTAACCACTTGGCCAGCCAGGTCGGCTGGCCGTATATTCCAAACAAAATTAAAATCCTAGTCTTTACAAATGAAATGGCTTCTCATATGCAATAACAAGTAGATATGAGTAGTAGTAGGATGAAGGTTAAGCTAAACTAGTAATGAATACAGAAAGGAAAGAGAAATGTTAAATATGCCTGACTAGCCAAACAAAGCAGCACAAAATGAATTTGAATGAAATCATTTTACGACAATGTCCCCTGAGAAATGTTTCTACCATTGATAATGGGAAAGAGGAATTTTCCCATTATAGAAAAGGGGGGGTAAGCAAGATGTGAGGAGAGAGAGAGATGAATGCAAATCAACCCTCAGATTGTATTAACGTTACAAGAACTCTTGAGGGATGAGTTTGCAAAGGAAGTAACAAGTACATTTTTTTTTTTTTTTTTTTTTTTTGCCAAGAGTGAGATAATATGCATTGAATTCATTGCTGTGATAATATTCACAGCAATGAATTTCAATTATGGTATGACAGAGATACTTCAATAGTAAGAGTGGATTTCACATAGTGATGATACTTGACCCTAGGGAGAATTAGTGATTTTAGCAATATTAGAGCTGTAGATAGGACAATATATTGAGATCCAATAAACATATGTGATGATTTATGTAGTTGGTAATTTCTTTAAACACTATAATGGAGGAAAAGGGGAGAGAATCCAATGAGAAAATTATTTGAAAGTGGAGTATAGGTGCTATAAACAATGAAGTATATTCTTTGCATGCAGAGTAATAAGCAAGTGGAATGAATCGTCATGTACAATATATGCAGAATTTCTGAACAACTTCAAGCAAAATATGAATGAGACAGTAAAGTTGCATTTATCTCCATTGAAGAATCCTGCAACTGCATGGAGACTGTGTTCGACATAATATTAAACTAAATTAACACACAGACATTTTTTTCAGCAATACAAATTGGTATGAAAGAAAAAGAAAATTACCTTGGTTCTTTTCCCAATAATGTCAAACAACCATCTGCAAATACAGCAGGTATATAATGCTGAAATAACTGGCACACTGAATACCATTTATCATTTGCTGTAAAATTGATGGCTGGATCAAGATATTCTTTATGACATGGGTGCATGATATGAGATTTTACAATAAGCTTGAAAAATTTCTTCAAGGAAATACCATTGCTCTCCCCTGAGGTGCAATTATATACCGGTATGGAACTAGGCCTGTAAATAAAGTTGAAAAATGTAAAATAAATACCACACTATGTGAACATCTTTCATTCACATGAATAAACTTCATTTTATATATACACACACACACACACACAAATATATATATCATCGCTATATTGATGATATTTTTCTCATCTGGGAAGATGGTGTCAACAACCTCAATTTATTTTTAGACCACCTAAACAAGTGCCATGGAAAAATCTCTTTTACCTTCAAACTGGAATCAGATGACTGCCTCCCCTTTTCAGACCTGAAACTTACCAGATGTGCTGAGAGTATTAAAATCTCAATTTTTAGAAAGCCTGCTCATACTGATAGATACCTTCATGCTTCCTCCCATCACTATCCCCCACAAAAATTTGGTATTATTTCCACCTTAGCTCACTGAGCCAAATCATTACTTACAGAAGAAACAGAAATTGAAAATGAACTCCTTTTTCTTAAAAGAACTTTTATTAATAATTGTTTCTTTCCTAAGAAAATTGACAAATTTCTTTCCCCCAGTCACTCAACTACTTCTGAAGATCCCTCTTCCCCAAGAGCCCTCATCTCTTTGCCTTACATCAGCTCTATTTCACCAAAACTGTCAAAGATTCTCAAGAAGTTTAACTTCAAAACTTGCTTCACTATGCTTCCAAAACTTCGTTCAATACTTAGCAAACCTAAAGAGAAACATCTCCCAACTCAGTTTCCAGGAGTGTACAAGATTTTATGTGATTGTAGAAAGCCATACTATGGCCAGACTGCTCAATTCATCCTTCGAAGTTTGGAAGAACACCGTCGAGACATCTCCTATAACAGGACTAGAGCTAGCGCTCTCTCTAGCCACGTTCTCTTTTCAGCTAATTCAGACAAAGGCTGCCAACACATTGTGAACTGGATTCAAACTTCTAACATCCATGTGTGCTATGATGAACTCAAGAGAAAGATTGTTGAATCTAGGGAAATTTCTCTAGATTCCTCTCATATCAACAACAGCCTGAGTTTCAATCTCTCTGATGCACACATTGCCTCTGTTCAGTACTGGCGCACTCGCAACAGCGCGTAGTATACGTTTGTCTGGAACTCAAGCTCGCATTTTGTTCTCAAACACGTTACTGTCTTTTTGTACTTGTTCTGTTATTACAATTTTAAGTCTCTGTAATTCTTTATATACTAGTACACTAGTTTCATTGAATTGATCAACTTCAAGTATCACAATCAAAGAAGTATATAAAGAATTACAGAGACTTAAAATATGTCATCTTTTTATCAATATATCAAATATATCATGTCATCTTTTTATCTCTCGGTATCAGTCATTAAAGCTTTTTCATAATATTCCAACTGAGTAAAAATGAATTCTGAAAAAAAAATGTGTGTGTGTGTGTGTGCCCAACATAATTCATTAACACTCAGAGAAGCATGCAATTTTACAATCAAAGATTCAGAACTCCATCAAATTTTAGGGCCTATAGAGCATGTAATCCTGTGTTACACATACATGTCTGTAAAAACGATGCCATTCACAGTGCACTTGAACTCTAGTTGTGTTGAAAAGCAGTGTTGAACTCTAGTTACAGTTGTGAAATTTGGCAAGGAAATACAGCCAGTTAAGTAACATAACATAATGGCATAGTGCCCATAAATTGTTAGAAACTAATTCTGTAATAAGTGAGAAATTCTTTCAGAAGCAGTAATACAGGATGCACACTGACTTGAAGAAGTAATATGGAAGGCTTTTCAGTTAGTCCCCATAAATCCATTCTTCATGCAGTTGCATATTATTATTATTATTATTATTCAGGCCTCCAAGGAGTCAAAAGACTCATCGAGGGAGGTCCTTCCTAAGACAAAGTCTGTCAAGACTCATCGAGGGGAGGTCCCCCCCCTGAGAAACACAAAGTTTATCATACCGCTCTTTAAACTCACTGACCGTTCTCGCTCCCAACACTCCATCAGGCAATGCATTCCATGGCTCAACCACCCTCCACACAAACAAACCACTCCTTACCCTCTTGCTCACAGTTTCCTTTCGTAACTTCCAGGGATGGCCTCTTGTCATCACTCCTTGCCACTGTTCAACCAAGCAAAAGAACTCCCCAGTGTCAACCCTGTAACCACCTCTCAACAGTTTGAAAGTCTCAATCATATCACCTCTCCATCTATTCACCAAACTCTGCAGTCCACATTCCCTCAGCCAAATCTCATAACTATCCTTGTGCAGTCCTGAGACCATCTTTGTATCTTTTCCACAGTTAATTTATCCCCTTCAAATCCTGGGGACCAAATCTGAGAACAATAATCCAAGTGTGGTCTGATCAGAGACTTATACAACGGAATGATAACCCTCTTATCTCTGTAGGTCAGTGTCCTTCTCATAATAGCAGCAATCCTCTGTGTTACCTTCACCACCTTTGCACAATATGTCCCCTAAACTTCAGGTTTCTATCAATCATCAACCCCAGATCTCTTGTCTCCCCTACTTCCTCCAGTATAACTCCTCCCATAGAGTATGCAGCATCCAATCGATGTTTCCCAAACCTCAAGACCTTACATTTTGCTGCATTAAACTGAAACCCCCATTTATTTGCCCATCTATCTAGCTTATTTAAATCCTCTTGCAGGGCTACCACATCTGCACTATTACTAATAATCCTTCCCAGCATTGCATCATCCGCAAACAACTGAATATCCCCCTTCAATCCACTGGCTATGTCATTGATATAAAGGTTAAACAATATAGGTCCTAGTACTGAGCCCTGTGGGACCCCACTTGTAACCCTCTGCCTCCTGGAAACTGCTCCACCATACACAACTCTCTGATACCTATCAGACAGCCAATCCTGAATCCAGTTGACCAATCTGACATCCAGACCCAAGTGCTGCAATTTAAATATCAGCTTATCATGTGGCACCCTGTCAAATGCCTTCGCCAAGTCTAAGAAAATTGCAGTATATGCCTTTCCCTCATCTAATGTTCTTGTAACTTTATTATAAAAGGCTAGCATATTGCTAAAACAAGAGCGTCCTTTCACAAATCCATTTTGATTCTCAGAGATATGTATACGGTCCCTCACTACTTTCTCCAAGATCTTAACTACTGATGACACACAGACTGGCCTATAATTAGACACTTCCAGTCTGTTACCACCCTTATGCAATGGCACTATCTTACCTTCCTTCCATTCCCTGGGCACCTTTGTCAAAGCCAGACTTTCATTGAAAAGCCACGTTAAAGGCACTGTCAATTCCCTAGCACATTCTCTCAAAACTCGTGGTGAAATACCATCCAGTCCCACAGCTTTACTGACATCCAGAGTACTCAGTATCTGAAACACACTATCCTCCAATAAAGTGTTCATTGAACAATTCCACTATGTCCTCTGCATCAGTCACTCTATTCCCATTTTTATCCCACAATATCATTCTTCCACAGTCGTTTCTCCTCCTACTGGCCACATAGCTAAAAAATTCCCTAGGATTTTCTTTGGATCTTAGGGCCAATCTCCTCTCATATTCCAGTTTCACTTTCCTTACCACACTAGTCCCTCTTCTGGCCTGTGTCTTATATTCCTCATGCATCTCTTCACCTGTCTCCTTATATCTCTTCCATAGCCTCTTTTTCGCATGCAATTCCTGTTTAATACTGTTTGTCATCCACTTTACTCCAAATTGCGTCCTCTTCTTCTTCACTTCTTCTATACAACTTACCATTGCTGATAACAAATATTCTTTCACAATTTCCCATGCACTAGTGATATCCCGGCCTTCCAATTCCTCCCTTCATGAAACTTCCCGAAGTTGACGTCTAAAACTATTATAATCAGCTGCCTTATAATTCCACATAAGTTCCTGTCTCTTTGATAGTCTTGCATATCTATTCATTTTCCAAGTCAACACCATATGGTCACTCTCTCCAACTGGTGGGAGAGACGTCAATTCAGTTATTATCAACTCTTCTCATGCTATAACCAAATCCAAAACTTTTGAACCTCTTGTTCCCTCTGTTACATGTTGCCTAAGACATTTGTCCCTCAAGAATTCTAGAAATTCCATTCCCCTATTGCTACATGCATCTTCCTCTCTCCAATTTATACTACTGAAGTTAAAATCTCCCATAACAATCATTCTTCTTGCACTTGCCAAACTTAGCTGTCTAAACATCTCCTGGTCCCCATCCTCTGTGCTCCTGGATCTGCAGCAACACCCCACTAAATATCCTGTCTTGCCTACCTCTACCTCACACCATACGCTCTCAAAATCATTTGCCTCACTTCCTTCCAAATTCTCCACTCTTAGAGGACATAGGTCATCACTTATCATAAGCAGTACCCCACCACCACGCTTTCCCCTCCTATCCTGACGTAAAATGCTATACTCAGCGACTTTTATTCCTGTTGTTATATCCCCTTCTGTCAACCACATCTCAGTGATCGCAATAATTTTTGGCCAGGCTGATGCTATCTGCGGCACCAATTCCTCTCCCTTATTCCGGATACTCCTGGCATTAGTATAAAGCATATAAATGCCATTGTTTCTATACCCAGCATTATCCCTTCTAGACTCCACTGGGCTCAGTGTTACCTGACATTGTCTCCCTTCTCCCAAGTATCCATTCCCACAAGAGGCCACCCCTGCTATCATCCTCCCTGGGACACACTGACTCGTTCAGAACAGCAATCTCTTCAGATGCCTACGTCCTTCCTCATTCAAATGTAAACGGTCTCTCGCATACAATTCCTCTCTTTCCTCAAACGCACTCCAAGCATCCACATATACCAGTCCTCTCTTTTCACACATTCTCGCTATTATGCCATTCAATATCACCGCTCTTCTGCTCAGCTCATCATTATCATACCTAGGCAACACGCACACTATTTTTCCTCTCTCTGTCTTCTTCCGTACAGTCTCAAGCAAAAATCTCATATCTCTCGCTGCCCGACTTACATTACCACTCAAGTCATTCGTTCCTACCATCACAATCATCTCATCCACCCTTTCACCTCTCTTAATTGCCATAGCCACCCTTTCTATTGTTCCTCCTGGCAAACACTCCTCACGCATCCTATCTTGAACACCACGGATCATTGAGTCGCCATACATTATACCTCTTACCATTCCCTCGCTCCTATTGTTTCCATTCTCTCCTCTTCTTTCATTCCCATACCTCTCTCTTCTACTGTTTCCATTCTCTTCTCTTCTAGCACTTCCATATCCCTCTCTCATTCTGTCTCTCCTACTACTGTTTCCATCCTCTCGTCTTCTAGCATTCCCATACCTCTCTCTCATTCCATCTCTCCTACTGTTTCCATCCTCTCATCTTAAAATCTGAAATCTTATTCATCATCATCTCATCTCATCCACTTGATAATGGGTTGAGTCCACTAAGAAGAAAGGTTCTCCACTTATTATGATCTTTAGCCATCTCACTCATGACTCTATAGCTGGGTAGATGGGAATGTTCTTTCAGAAACTTTATCCAAGTACTTCTTAGTCTGCCTCTAGGTCTTTTTCTTCCTATATATCCATTCAGAGCTAAATATGGGAGTCTATGAGGGGCCATTCTCTGAATATGACCAAACGATTTCAGTTGATGCTAAATGATTGTGTCTATTATATTATCTGGGAAGTTTAAATCTGTTCTGACTTGATCATTAGTCTTGTAGTCCATCCAGTGGGTGTTATTAATTTTTCTGAGGCATTTCATTTCAAATTCTTGTAGTTTGATTGGTTGTTGAGTTAATCTCCAAGCTTCTGAAGCGTAAGTAGCCATTGGGATAATAATTGTTTTATATAATTCTAATTTTAGACTCGTTGGGATTTTTTTATTTTTCCATATTTTGTTTAGTTTATTCATGTTGGTCCAACCTAAGTTGAACCTGTGTTTCACTGTTTCCATATTGTTGAGGTTACTAGATATAAGATTGCCAAGATAAACATATTTATTAACTTGTTTGAGCAGATGATTTGAGATTTATAGAAATATTTTCTTCTCTACCTATCTTCATTATTTTTTGTTTTATGATGATTTATTTTCATACCATAAGTTTTACAAGAGTCATTTAAATATTAATAGTTTTTTCTAGCTGTGGTTTAGAATCTGCTAAAATAATGATATCATCCACATATTTTATGTGATTAATGTTGGTACCATTGATTTTTACACCTGGTTCATCAGCTATGGTTTTACAGACTTCTTCTAGGAAGATGATAAAGAGTTGAGGTGAGAGAAGACATCCCTGCATTAACACCTTTCTCGACTCTGAAATCCTAGGTTTTAATGTTGTTCATTTTAACAAAAGCTTTGGTGTCTCCATAATAATTTGCAATAAATGTTAAAATATCCGAATCCATTTTTATGTTTTTTTTAGGATAGTGATCAATTTGTTTCTATTAACTGTATCAAAGGCTTGCTTAAAATCTATAAAACAACAGTATATGGGCAGGTTGTATTCCCAATATTTTTCTGCTATATTATTAATGGTGAAGATATGGTGTATAGTGGATCTATGTGGCCTGAATCCTGCTTGGTTTTCCTCTATGATTTTTTCTGTAAGCACCTGTGTTCTCTTTTGTATAATTCGAATGAATAGTTTATAACTATGACTTAAGAGTCAAGTTATAAATTTTCACATATTCTTTTGTCTCCTTTTTTGTGAATTGGTATAATAATTCCTGTTTTCCAGTCAGTTGGGATTACTCCAGTATAAACAATTTGATTAAATAAATTCATTAAGAAATTAATAGCTTCCTTGCCACCATATTTCCATAGTTCAATAGATATTTCATCTTTACCCATAGCTTTTGAAAGTTTCATTTGGTTTATTGCATCTATAATTTCTGCTGTAGTTATGGGTGGTGCCTTTTCATATATCATCTTTTCTGTTATACTTTCCTCCTCCGGTTCTTTTTGAAATAATGTTTGATAATAGTCTTTCTAAATTATTTTAATATTTTGTATTGACCCAGTTTCTAGATAGTTTTTATCTTTCATTGTTAATAGTTTATCTTTATAGATCTTATTCTTCCTTTTAAGGTTACAAGGTGATCAGCACTCATATTTGTAAATTGAGGGACACAAAAACACACGTGTTGAACAGATTATTTTATTAATTACTAATTAAATAAAACTTGACGTTTCGACCCCTGTATCGAGGTCATCATTGGAAGAATACAAGTGTATATGGAACCAAGCTACATGCTAATGCCCTGTACACTGGTAAACTAAATCTACGTAGTTAATCCTTTTCCCTAGCCTGACCTCTAGTGATAAAAAATATATATATAAAATAAAATAAAATAAATTAATTTAAAAAAATTTTTTTAAATAAAATAAATAAATACAACTACAATAAACTGCTAAAGTCCTCATGTATTAATATTCTTCTAGATAGTTCTGATTGTTATATTATGATGAATGTTACAAACACTTCACCAGGTTGTCTTCTTGTAGTGGGATTTTTCTATGGCTAGTCTAGGTTGTTATACAGGTTGTGGATGGGTCCTCCACATTCTAGAAATGGTTAGGCCATCATTTTTGTTGAGATTTGGGTTGTGTTTGAGCATTTCACATGACTCTTTAAATTTTCTCTCAAACCAGGTTTTGGTGCGGTGTTGGGACTTGGCATTTTTCCAATCAATTCTGTGGTATGTTTGGAGTGCATGGTCAGAAAGGCCGGTTTTACCAAAATGAAGGTATTCAATGTGTCATTTGTGTTCGTCTTATCTGATTGGGATAGTTTGTCCTGTTTCCCCTATGTATGGTATGTTGCATGTGCATTGTATTTTGTATACCCCTGGGTGGGCTAGGTGTGGAAGAGGATCTTTAGAAGAACTGAGTAGGTGTCTTAACTTATTTGGAGGTTTAAAGGTGGTGTTAATGTTGTATTTGCGAAGTGTTCTATTTTTTCAGAAATGCCTCTAACATAAGGAATGGCAATAGCATTCTTGAAATCTTTTTTGTTCTTACTGGTATCTTTATGGAGGATCTTATGAATAGTTTTTTTACTGTAGTATCCATTTTTGATAATGTTTGGTTGATGATCTTGTATTCCTGGTTTAGAGCCTGTTCATTAGAACAAATAGTTAGGGCTCTGTGTTTAAGGGTGCTTATGACACTTAGTTTTTGTGTTGGGTGGTGGCAAGAATTTTTGTGTAGGTATTGGCCTGTGTGTGTAGGTTTGCGGTAAACTGAGAAGGAGAGACAGCCAGAGGGAAGACGTGTGACAAGTGTGTCTAGGAAAGGAAGAGTTGTTTTTTTCCATTTCAGTGGTGAATTGGATACGTTTGTGTTGTTTGTTTAGGTGGCTAAGGAAAGTATTTAGAGCTTCACAGCCGTGGGGCCAAATAGCGAAAATATCGTCAACGTATCTGAACCGAATTTTGGGCTTTAGACATGCTGTTTCTAGAGCACGTTGCTCATAGTCTTCCATATAAATTTTAGTTTATCATCATCAAGTTTATAGGTCTTAGTTAATTCTTTGATAATTTTGTATACTGTTTTATTATCATTTCTTTTATTAGCTTCTTCGCACAGTTTTGCTTTTTTCCTCCAACCAGTTATTTATGGCAGATGTGCACATTTTATCAATTTTGTTTTTAAGATTCTTATAATATTGTTTATTTTCTTCTGTATTTTTTATATTTAATATATGCTTTGCTGTTCTTTTTTCTTCCAAAGTATTTAGAATTTCAGGGGTTATCCATTCATGATCTGGTTTTGATGTTGTACCAAGTATGTTTCTTGCAGTACTTGTAACAATTTTTTTACCTTGATTCCATGTATTTTCTATATTGTGATAGGAAAATTTTCTATACTCATTTCCTATTAGTGTATGATAGTTATCTTGCATAGATTTCTCTTTTGGTTTTGACAGGTCCACTTTGTTGATAGGAGCTCGTGATTTATGATAATCGAATGTTAGTTTAATTTTTGCTGCAAGCAGTTCATGGTCAGTGTCGAAGCCTGGAGTTTTTAAAGTTCTAACATTCTGCACTGATGATTTCCAATTGCGTTTGATTAGAATGTAATCAATACAGTTTTTTATTATACCATCTGGTGAGGTCCATGTATATTTGTGCGATGGTCTATGGAAAAAAGGGTATTACAGATAAATAGGTTGTTTGCTTTACAAAATTCTAATATTCTTTCTCCTCTTTCATTTCTGTTATCAACTCCGAAACTGCCCATCACATCCTCTATGCCTGGGGTAAACTTCCCAAGTTTGGCATTAAAATCACCCATCACTATTAATATATCTTTTTTATTGGTCTTGTCTATTAGGTCTTGCAACCTTATCATAGAAGGTATCGATTTCTTCATCTTCATGTGACTGGTCAGGGGCGTAGATTTGAATTATTGTACTGTATTTTAGTGAACATTTTTTTCTTTACCTTTTAATCTGATAGCGATCATTCTTGAGCCATGTGGTTCTATGGCCATGACTGCATTTTGAAGCCTATTGTTCACTAAAATGGCGACTCCTTCTCTGTGTATTGTCCTCTCTGCCTGAGTAGAATAGTTTTCCTGAATTTAGGTTTATGACTCCTTCTCCTGTCCAATGGGTTTCAGCCAAGCCTACAATGTCCCATGTAATCCTAGCAAGTTCTTTTTCCATCAAATTTATTTTCCCAGGTTTTAACAGTATCCTTATATTTAAGGTTAAGAGATGCGAAACCCTATTAGCTGACTACATACTAAACTTCTCGGCTGCTCCCTGTGATCTAGGATCAGTCGCGTCGGTTTCCTCAGATGCAGTAATATTCTCTTGACACAGTGGAGATTCCTGATTCATAGGGTTGAATGGCAGAATAATGCAGCCGGCTTGCCACTCCTCTGCTGCATCCTTTGGTCCACGACTCGTTATTCTTTATTCAGAGAAACCCGCTGGGGTTTCCCTCATCCGCCACCCGAGGGACGTGCCTGGTAGGAGTCAGGTCTCCCCCAGGCATTTATGTTGCATATTATGTATTTAAAATGTCTGCAGTTCACAATGCTGTACATGAATGACTTCAGCTAAATTATTACAAGATTAAGTGGTGCTGATGAAAAATACGTATCCTGAACATATACAGAATAAAGCTTCTTTTTTCCTTCATGTTTATTATACATGGTTCATACCAGATAAGCCATAATAACAACGATATACTGTTTAACTATGCTTCCTTCTCTGATGAGACTAGTTTTTGCATTTCTGTTAAGGTACACTGAAAAAAAATTTAATGAGTCTATGTAAGTGAAAATCTACAACTGTAATTGAATAAAAGTATGATAATCTCAAACTGGACATATGTCCTATCTTCAGATTCCATGAATGGGCAATTTTTCATCATGAAGCCACAGTAAAAATGGGAGTGTATTGGAATTTTCTTCAAAAAATGCAAAGCTATGGAAACCATAATGATACTGCTTTTAGTATGATGGAGTCTACCATGTTATGCAAACGCATTGGAACCTTTCTGAATAAGCAATTTTCAAACAAATGAAGTTGAAAGAGAGATCCCATTATATGGCATTCTAAGTTTTAGATTTAAACAGTCTAGAATTTTTGTGTACCAAATGCAGGTGAAGATGACAGCTCATCTACATGAGCAAATTATTAATGCTTGCAGTACCAATACACTACACATACTTAAAAACATTTGGCAAGATATTATTATTATCCAAGACCCCATGGAGTCCAAGACTCATCTGGGAGGTCCTTTATCATACACACACACAGCTCATCATACCATGCTTTAAACACACTCAAATTCTCTGCAGACACCACACTCAAGCAAGGCATTCTAATCATTAACAACTCTGCATGAAAAAACCTGCTCTCACTCCCCTACTCACACTCTCTTTATACAGTTTCCAGGGATGACCCCTGATCTCCCATTATTTTCTGTAGAACCTCTCCAGCATTGATCCTATAACAAGTCCTTACCAACTTGTAGGTCTCTATTATATCTTTTCTCTTCCTCCTGTCCAGCAGACTCAGCAAGTTGCATCTTCTCAATCTTTACTCATACTCGACATTCCAGAGGTTACAAACTAGTTTAGTCAGTCTCTTCTGGACCATTTCCAACATCTCTTCATCCGTCTGAAAACCATGTGACCAAATCTGGGCTCAACAGTCCATGTATGGCCTAATCATAGCCTTATATAATGGAACAAGAATCTCCCTACTTCAACAAGTCAGTGTCCTCTGCATCATTCCCGGAAGCCTTCATGTATCTTCACAATTTTGGCTATGTGTCCCATAAATTTCAGATCCTTATCCACTATCACCCCCTGATCTCTTATTTCCTCCACCTCCAACAGTATATCTTCACCAAGCATAAATTCTAGATACCATCTTTGTTTTCCAAATTTTAAAACCTTACATTTTGCAACATTGAAATCGCATCCCCTATTCCCGTGCCCAATCACTCAATTTATTCAAGTCTTCTTGTAAGGTCACAACATCTTCTCTACTCTTCATGGTTCATTCCAACTTTTCATCATCTGCAAAAAACTGAATATCTCCATCCAAATCTTAATCAATATCATTAATATACAAGTTAACAACAATGGCCCTAAAACAGACCCCTGAGGAGAACCACTAGTAACTTTCCTTTTCCTGGATATCGCTCCAGCATACACAACTTGTTGATACAAATGAGATAGCCAGTCTCCAATCCAATGCAATAATCTAATATCCAACCCCACCTGCTCTAGTTTGACCGGCAACTTATCATGAGGTACTCTATCAAAAGCCTTTGCAAAATCCAAGTATATTATTATTATTATTATTCAGGCCTCCATGGAGTCAATACACTCATCGTGGGAGGTCCTTCCTAAGAAACACAATGTCTATCAAGACTCACCGAGGGGAGGTCCCTCCCTAAGAAACACAAAGTCTATCATACCACACCTTGAACTCATTGACCATTCTCGCTCTCACCACTACATGAGGCAATGCATTCCATGGTTCAACCACCCTCCATGCAAAGTAACCACTCCTCACCCTCCTTCTCACAGTTTCCTTTCGTAAACTTCCAGGGATGGCCTCTTGTCATTACTCCTTCCTGCTGTTCAACCAAGTGAAAGAAATTCCCAGTGTCAACCCTGAAACCACCTCTCAACAGTTTAAAAGTCTCAATCACATCACCTCTCCTTCTATCCACCAAATTCTGCAGTCCACATTCCCTCAGTCGATCCTCATAACTATCATTGTACAAGTCCTGAAACCATCTTTGTTATCTGCCTTTGTACCCTTTCCACAATTAATTTATCCCCTTCAAATCCTGGGGACCAAATCTGAGAACAATAGTCCAAGTGTGGTCTGATCAGGGTCTTATACAACGGAATGATAACTGTTTTATCTCTGCAGATCAGTGTCCTTCTCATTATTGCAGCAATCCTCTGTGTTACCTTCACCACCTTTGCAATATGTCTCCTAAATTTCAGGTTTCTATCAATCATCAACCCCAGATCTCTTGTTTCCCCTACTTCCTCCAGTATAACTCCTCCCATAGATAGAGTATGCAGCATCCCATCGATGTTTCCCAAACCTCAAGACCTTACATTTTGCTGCATTAAACTGAAACCCCCATGCATTTGCCCATGTATCTAGCGTATTCAAATCCTCTTGCAGGGCTACCACATCCGCACTATTACTAATAATCCTCCCCAGCTTTGCATCATCTGCAAAAAACTGAATATCCCCTTGCAATCCACTGACAATGTCATTGATATAAAGGTTAAACAATATAGGTCCCAGTACTGAGCCCTGTGGGGGTCAGTACTGGGACCTGTACTGGTAACCAATCTGACATCCAGACCCATGTGCTGCAACTTAGATATCAGCTTATCATGTATCTAGCGTATTCAAATCCTCTTGCAGGGCTACCACATCCGCACTATTACTAATAATCCTCCCCAGCTTTGCATCATCTGCAAAAAACTGAATATCCCCTTGCAATCCACTGACAATGTCATTGATATAAAGGTTAAACAATATAGGTCCCAGTACTGAGCCCTGTGGGAACCCACTTTTAACCCTCTGCTTCCTTGAAACTGTCCCACCATACACAACTCTGATACCTATCGAACAGCCAATCCTGAATCCAGTTAACCAATCTGACATCCAGACCCATGTGCTGCAACTTAGATATCAGCTTATCATGTGGCACCCTGCCAAATGCCTTCACTAAGTCTAAGAAAATGACAGTATATGCCTTTCCCTTATTTAATGCTCTTGTAACTTTATCATAAAAGGCTAGCATATTGCTAAAACAAGAGTGCCCCTTCACAAATCCATGTTGACTCTAACAGATAACATTACCCTCATCTGCCAAATGCTGTATAGGGTCCTTCACTACTTTCCGCAATATCTTACTAACTACTGATGACACACAAACTGGCCTATAATTAGACACTTCCAGTCTGCTACAGCCAATATGCAATGCCACTATCTTACCTTCCTTCCATTCCATGGGTACCTTTCCCACAGCCAGACTTTCATTGAAAAACCAGGTCAAAGGCACTGCCAGTTCCTAGCACATTCTCTCAAAATTCCACAGCTTTTCTGACATCCAGAGTACTCAGTATTTGAAACACACTCTCCTCCTGTACCTCTAAACCTCGAATCTGCCCTATCCCTCTAGAATTAAAACCGACTCCTGCAGGATGAAATACTCCAATAAAGTTCATTGAACGATTCTATAGGGCTAATATCCTCTCATATTCGAGTTTCGTCTTCCTTACTATACTAGTCACTCTTCTGGACTGTGTCTTGTACTCCTCATGCATCTCATCTTCACCTGTCTCCTTATATCTCTTCCGCAGCCTCTTTTTCACATGCAATTCCTGTTTAATATTGTTTGTCATCCACTTTACCCCAAATTGTGTCCTCTTGTTCACTTGTGGTATACAACTTATCATTGCTGCTAACAAATATTCTTTCATAATTTCCCACACACTAATGATATCCTGGCCTTCCAATTCCTCCCTCCATTAAACTTCCCCAAGTTGACGTCTACGACTATTATAATCACCAGCGTTATAATTCCACATACATATTATTGTGTACAATAATATGTATGTGGATACATATTATTGTGTATCCCTATCTTCTGTCCAAGGAAGCAGTCGCCTTATTGTAATAAGTGGTAGATTACTAAAACATAACCTCCCTTTAGTGAATCCATGCTATCCATGAAAGATAATACCATTGTTGTCAATCCGATTTTGAATCCTAGTTTTCACAAGCTTCTCCAACAACTTAACTACAACACCTGACACACAGATAGGCCTATAGTTTGATGCTTGGGTTCTATCACCTCCTTTATGAAGTAGCACAATTTTTCCCTCCTTAGGAACTTGACCCAGTGCAAGACTCGTATTAAAAAATTTTTGTCAAGGTTGGCATTAACTCCCTGGCATATTCCTTTGGAATGTGGTGATATATTATCAAGTCCCAGCCTTATTTACATCTAGTTTGCTCAACTCTCTCTTCCCAATCATCAACTGTTCTGAATCTCCATGAAGTCACATTCAAAAGATTAAAAGACCTTTATGAACTGCTTATTAAGTATCTCCACCACACCTTCCACAACAGCTGTTTTTATACCATTTTCTCCAATCAATCCTTCCATAATCATTCTTTCTTTTGATGGCTATATATCGAAAGAACTCCTTAGGATTCTTTTTGGATTCATTAGCTAACTGCTGTTCATACCTCACTCTAGCTACGCTTAATAATCAAGTCACCCACCTTGACTGGTCTTTGTAGTCTTCAGGGAATTGGTTATTTCCACTTCTCTTATGCTGCCTCCATAATGCTCTTTTTCTCTGTATCACATGCTTAATCTCTTTATTCATCCATTTCACAAGTACCTTATTTAACCTTCTTACCCTTGGAATACATATAGACATTGCATTTACTAGATATGTTTTGAAAATTCTCCAAGCTGCACTGATCTCTTTTCCAGCTAACTCCTCACTCCATGCTACAACTGCAAGCTGTCTCCTGAGCTCTTCTTCATAATCAGCCCCCCCCCCCTTTCTACTTCCACATATACCCTTTTCTTGGAGCGGTCCTTACACTGTTGGCAACCTCCCAGGTAATCCCCTCATGTTTACTCTCATCAATTGGTGGGTGGGATATCATTTGGCATCTATAAAAAAACAACATTAAAACAAGTTGGTTTTCTACTTTTGTGTGAAAATGTTATCTCAGCTCTTAGTTTATAGAAAAAAAAATCATTTCTCGAAATGCACCTGGAAGAATAATTTTGTCTCTCCATAATTTGCAAGTTTTTCTGAGCATACAGGAGTGATGAGTTGCATTTGAATGGCTTTGGAGTGAGTGCACTGGAGATAGTGTTTCTGGATGGAAAAGTGTGTGATGAGTGGAAGAGATCAGAAGAAAGAGATGAAGGAAAAATTAAGAGAGTGGTATTGAAGAAACAGAAGTGCTTGGCAGTGGAAACAGTAGTAATAGTGTGAGAGATGAAGAGAGAATGAGAATTCAAGAGGAACAGGGAAATGGGGTGGGAGCCCTGGTGGACAGGTAGACATGTAATAGGTAGAGTGGATATTGAAAGTGGCTGGTGTGGTGGGGAAATTACAAACAACAAGTGGCTTCAATAGGGCTGGTTATAGACGTAAAAATGAATTACTGTGTTTGTTTACAAATGCCAGAAGTATCAGAAATGAGGAAGATGAAATGGTACTGATTGAATTTATTTGCCCCCAAATCATTGGAAGAAATGGATCATGGTTGAATGAAATTGATATTCTAACAGGAATAGAAATGGAATGATACAGTATTTTTCATGATGATAGAAAGGGCAAGAAGAGAAGTGCTGATGATGATAGCAGGGGAATTAAGTCCACGTAAGGTGGACATCAAAGAGGGAAATAGTGGCAATGGTTATGAGGCAGTGTGGTGTAACATAGATGTTGAGAGGAAGACATATTTAGTTGGATGTTGCTATAGGCCATGGAATGTGGAGGCTGATGATGAAGAATGTATAAACAGTTTGGATTAGTGAACAAAGGAAGTGTAATTATTATGGGTGATTTTAATAATAGGGAATAGATTGGAATGAAGAGATAGCATTTGGAAATAAAGAAAATGAATTTCTTAAGTTCTTGAGAGATAACTATTTCAGGCAGCACATGAAGGAGGGTATGCGACAGTGGTGGCTTGTGAAATTTTAAGTGGGGGTGCTGCCTATGCAAAATAATTTTTAAAAAAATATTTTTTCCTAATTAGTAACCAATTTATTAATAAATAAATCTACAGATTTATTTATTAATAAATTGGTTACTGATTAGGAAAAAAAGAATTTTTTAAAAATTATTTTGTATAGGCAGCACCCCCACTTAAAACTTCACAGGCTGCCATTGGTATGTGAGGATCGAGAATTCTAGATCTGATTGTTTCATCAGAGGATATAATTGTGAGAGGGCTTTCTCTTTCCTCCAGTTGGTGAAAGTGATCATCTGTCTTGTGGCTAATCATATGCAGACTTTTGTGAGGAAAGGATATATGTGGAATTATAAGTTCAACAATAAATGTTTAATTTACTAATATGCCTCTAATGCCAGCTTGGTTGGCCTAGTGGTTAGTGTATGTGGTCTCCAGCCAAAAGGCTGCAGGTTCGAATTCCACGGCATGGATGTTTGTGATTGGCTGTGAAAATACTAATGGTGGTGGCCAATAGATGGCATTGGTGTAGATGATGATAGTAGTTGCGGTTCACTGTAGCTGGTAGATTGAGTGGTGGAGACAGAGTTGTGGAGTGGTTGCCCTCCTTTGATGAGTTTTTGGACTCTTTGGAGGTGTCACGTAATAATAATAATTACATCATTTGTTCTGATAAATCAATATCGCCGGCATCCTTGAGACAGAAGGTGAAACATTTCATTTATCATTTCTTAAAACATTGAAATAAAATGTCTCCTTAATCTCCTTCTATTTGCTATTCACTTGTTGACAGGCTCACCAATCCAATCAAAGGATTCACCTTGTCACAGTGCCACTTTTTGGAATACACTATTAATATTATTTAAATTAAGGGGATATTAAATCCCACATTGTTTTAAAACCGAATAAGAAACTCAAAGATTGGAATCAGAGTTTTATGCCGAATATAGTAAACTATAAAGTATCGGCGACCACTAGCGTGAGCTAATGCAAGTGACCCTAGTACGTGGTACAATACCGGAGAACTCGCAGCAAAGTCGGTAAAGTTCTGATCGCTATTCTTAGGTATTTTCCATAATGTAAAAACACGTTTCCTAAGAAATGTATGCTGTTATTACATTATGGAGGGAGGTCACTACCCAGACCAGTTTCAGCCTTTTTTGAGGCTTCATTAGTGAGTAGCTAGACCAAATTAATACCAAAGTGTATAGCGAAAAGAACTTATACTCTGTTATACGAGTTTCCAAACAGGTGCAACCATTAAGTTACTTAAATATAAAGAGCTAATAAGCTTCATTTTGGTGATATGAATGAACTCACTAATGAAGCCTCAAAAAAGGCTGAAACCGGTCTGGGTAGTGACCTCCCTCCATAATGTAATAACAGCATATTTCCTAGGAAAAGTGTTTTTATATCACCGAAATGAAGCTTATTAGCTCTTAATAATTTAAGTAACTTAATGGTTGCACCTGTTTGGAAACTCGTATAACAGAGTATAAGTTCTTTTGGCTATACACTTTGGTATTAATTTGGTCTAGCTACTCACTGATGAAGCCTCAAAAAAGGCTGAAACCGGTCTGGGTAGTAACCTCCCTCCATAATGTAATAACAGCATACATTTCCTAGGAAACGTGTTTTTACATTATGGAAAATACCTAAGAATAGCGATGAGAACTTTACCGACTTTGCTGCGAGTTCTCCGGTATTGTACCATGTACTAGGGTCACTTGCATTAGCTCACACCAGTGGTCGCCGATACTTTATAGTTTTTACAATATGAAGCTGTTTGCAGATGATGCAAAACTGGAGAGAGCAATGCAGAGCCAAGCAGATGTTATGGCTTACAAGGGGACTTGAATAGAATGCATGAATGGGCAGGTAAGTGGAACCATCAGTTCAATGTTGCAAAGCAACGATGGGATGCAAAGCATATGTTTGGTAGGGAAACTTTAAAGGAAGTAGAGGAGATGAGAGATCTAGGAGTGGTGGAGGACAACTACTTGAAATTCAGAGGCCAGATTGCACAAGTTGTGAAGATGTCGCATCGGATAATTGCAATGATGTGGAGGACCCTGACATCCAAAAATAGAGAGGTTACAATGCCATTATATAAAGCCTTGATCAGGCCTCATATGGATTATTGTGCACAGATTTGGTCATCAGGTTTTCATGGTAATGCAGATATGTTGGAAAGGGACCAGAGAAGATTCACAAATTTTGTCAGTGGTTTTTGGAATGTGGAGCAAGAGGACAGATTGAGAGAATGTAAGTTGCAAAGCCTTGTGAATAGGAGGAGGAGAAGGGGGGGGTATATGATTGAGACATATAAGCTAATTAAGGGTTGTTATCAGGTAGAAGAGATTTTTCATAGAATGAGAGAGAAGGGAGTAAAACAAGAGGCCATCGCCGGATGCTGTATAAAGAGGATGTGAGCAGACGAGTAAGGAGTAGGTTCTTTGCATGGATAGCAGTTGGCGAGTGGAATGCATTGCCTGAGTGTGTTGTGAACATAGACACATTGAATCATTTTTAGGCATGGTGTGCAAGAGTATGTACCTCCCACGATGAGTCTCGGACTCCATGGAGGTCAGATGTTAATAATAATAATAATAATAATAATAATAATAATAATAATCTAACCATTGTTGAGCCATCCTCATTTTATTTATTCCCCACTCCCCCACTTGGTGCCATGTGCATCAAGGAACAAAATATCAAAATTATATTATATTACTTTGACTCTTCCGAATGGAATTTAAAATATGGGATTTAAGAAATACAAGTGAAACATGGTTGGATAAGGATGATATCCTGACAGGAATAGAAATGGAAGGATATGAGAGAAGGTGAATTATGTCCATGAAAAGTAGATATGCAAGATATAAATAGTGGCAATGGTTTGAGCTGGTATTGTGTGAGGTGAAGGTTGACAGGAAGAGATATTTAGTTGGATGCTGCTATAAGCCAGGGAATGTGGAGGGTAGTGATGTAATCTCCTTCTATTGTGAATGTAGACACACTGAATCATTTTAATGCATGGTTGGATGAGCATTGTGTGCAATAGTAAGTACCTCCCATGATGAGTCTCTGACTCCATATGACAAGCAACTGGAAGAATTATGGCAGGTTGACACTGGTAGATTGTCACGGTAGCAGAGTGACCACTGCAAATGATGTAGTGGAATTATTTAACAAACACTTCATCAGTGTACATCATACTGGTGATGCCACGTAATATGTAGAAGCAAGACAAGCATTAAGAGAATTAGAGGTGTAGATGTTAATAAGGATGTGGGAATTGATGAAA
The DNA here is from genome assembly GCF_054136105.1 of Typopeltis vanoorti. NCBI lineage: Eukaryota > Metazoa > Arthropoda > Arachnida > Uropygi > Thelyphonidae > Typopeltis > Typopeltis vanoorti. The sequence goes on from NC_143573.1 coordinate 19,491,983, forward strand.
TATCAACCACATATGTTTAAGGAATGCACAACACAGTTAGCTATACCCTTGACCTGCTTATTCAATGAAATTCTTGCAATGGGTAAGTTTCCTAAGGAGTAGCAAAAAGGTAAAATCACTTCACAAGCATGGTTCTAGGACAGAATTTCCAATTATAGACCAGTCTGTATGTCTGCAGTTGTAGTAATGGTGCTAGTAAGGCTGGTTAGAAGTAGAATACATGACTGGGTTGATGAATATAGGATTCTTTATGATGGCCAGCAGTTGTAAAGGGCAGGTCTTGATTAAGCAAATTACTTGCATTTTATGATAAGGTGACATATTGGATAAGGGAGATTTGCACACAGTGATATTCTTGGACTCTCCAAAAACATTTGATAGATTACCACATAAGTTAGTGTATAAGCTATAGAGGATAGGAATAGATAGTATATTGATTAAATGGATAGCAGATTGGCTTTCTGAACAATACCAACAAGTTTTGTATTATTATTATTTCAGGTGACTCCAGGGAGTCCTTAGACTCATCGAGGGAGGCCCTAAACATCATGTCCACACAACTATACGACATTCTCATAGAATCTATCATACCTTGCCTTAAACTCGCTCGCCGTCATAGCACCCACAACAGACTCTGGCAGCTTATGCCACTCATTTACCACTCTAAAAGTAAAGAACCCAGCTCTGACAACCATGCTAACCACACTCTTGCCCAACTTCCATAGGTGTCCCCTAGTTCTCCCACCACCAGTCCTGATCTCAAAAATATCCTCTGAATTAATCCTATAGAATCCCTTTAGCAATTTGAATGTCTCAATCATATCTCCCCTTTTCCGCCTATCAACTAGTTTCTGCAACCCACAAATCTTCAACCTGTTCTCATATGGTTCATTCCATAGACCTGCTATCATCTTAGTCACTCGCCTCTGGATCCTCTCCACCTCCTCCCCATCAAGAAGGAATCAAGGTGACCAAATCTGGGCACAGTAGTCGATTTGAGGTCTTATCAAGGCTCGGTACAGAGGTACAATAACTTGCTTGTCTCTGCTCGTCAAGGTTTTTCAACAACCAAGTGAGTTGATGAGCTGATTTAGCTGATTTATTTAACCTTACATTTTGTCACATTAAATTGACATCCATTCTCCTTATCCTAGAACTCCAATCGATCCAAGTCATCCTGCAAGATTTTGACATCTTCTGCATTCACTATCGCCCTACTCAACTTTGCATCATCAGCGAACAAATGAAATGTTCCACTTAGATTCCTCCCTATATCGTAAATGAACAAATTAAACAGCAGTGCTCCAAGAACAGAACCCTGTGGCATACCACTAGTCACAGGCCGTCTTTTGGACTCTACTCCTGAATAAACTACTCTTTGATATCTCTCCATCAACCACCCACCTACCCATCTCACCAACCCTATATCCATTCCCATATGTTGTAGTTTACGGATTAGAATTCCATGTGGTATCCTGTCAAACGCCTTTGCCAGGTCCAGCAGCATCACTGTAAACCCATTACCCTTATCCAGTTCAGCCGTCACCTTGTTATAAACCTTGAGCAAGTTACTGAGGCATGATCTACCCTTCACAAAGCCATGCTATCCCCCATTCAGTATCTCATTTTCATCAATCCATTCCTGTATTTTTCCCTTGACTACTTTCTCCAAGACCTTGACAACGACTCCTGATATGCTGATCGGTAGGTAATTTGCAACTGTTGTCTTGGATTCTCCTTTATGCAGTGAAACTATTTTCCTCTCTTTCCACCATTTTGGGACTAAACCAGACCTGAGTCTCAGATTAAACAACATGGTCAAGGGCACTGATAATTATTTAGCCGCTTCACGCGAGACCCGTGCCGGTATACCATCCAATCCCACAGATGTATTCACATTAAGGTTCTGTAATAGACTATTCACCTCCACTTCATTCATCACAATTCCCATATAAACTAATGGTTCCTTCATTTTTTCAATGTCACCACCTGGATGATATACTTTTGCAAAGTGCTCGCTCAGTAACTCCAATATATTGACTGATTCAGTGACCTCAGTACCATCATCATTCCTTAAAATCATTTTGCCGTGTACAGTTTTTTTCTTGCTTGCAGCATATTGAAAGAACTGTTTGGGATTCTCTTTAGCTTGCATAGCTAGTTTGCTTTTTTTTACCACATTCATTATCCTTCTGGCCCACACTTTATACCATTTGTGTGCCTGCAGGTCACCTCTTTATTTAAATTCCCTCTACAGTTTTTTTTTTTTTTTTTTGTAGCTCAAGATTAATGGTGTTATTCATCCATTTAACCCCTACTTGTTTTACTATTTGGACCCTAGGTATACAATCAGCCAAAACCTCCTGTAAATGCTCTTTGACCACTTCCCATCCTCCATCGACATTCAGCCTTTGTAGTTGTACATGCCATGGCACTGATCCAAGCAATCTCCTAAGCTTGTCATACTTGCCAGCACGATAATTCCACATATACCCTGTCTTAATTGAAAATTCCACACCTTTAGCCACCTCCCATCACTCTCACCGATAGGTGGCAATATGGTCATATTCATTACAGTCAAATTCTGAGATGCTATTACCAGGTCAAGCACTCTCACACCCCTAGTATTTTCAATTACATGCTGTGTCAGATAGGTATCCCTTAATAATTGAATAATATCCATTTCCTTCCTCACGTGTCCTCTCCTCCTTCCAATCAATGTTACCATAGTTGAAATTCCCCATAATAATAACCCTCCTTCCACTCATTTCATCAATTTGTTTATGCATATTATCTCCACCATCTATTCCATCACCTGGTCTATAGCAGCACCCAACTGTATATTTTATTCTGCCAGTCTCAATCTCATATCAAATAGCCTCAAATGAGCTCTTTTCACTATCCTGCAATACAACTTCAATTCTCTCTTTGGCTGCAGTTCATCAGCTATCATCAATAACACCCTTCCCCCCATTTTATTTTCTCTGTCCCTCCATAACACACTATAACCTACACATTCTATCCCACTAACTATATCATCTTCCATCAGCCATGTTTCACTAATACCAATAACTAATGCCAGGAAGAGCCAATCAAGGCCAAAAATTCTTCCTTCTTGTTCCTAATACTCCTGGCATTAGTATACATAAAATGCAGTGATCCCTTTGTCCCACCCCTATCTTGATGCGTTATTCTAAATGTTGTATTCCCATTTCCCATTTTTTGTCCTTAGTACCGGCTCGGGTACATTATATACATTCTTACACTCAACTGTCTCACTGATGTCTGCATATCCACTCCCCCCCCCCTCCTTGGTAGTTCTAGTTTCCCTGGTTCTGCACATCCATTTTCACTTCATTCAGCGACACTTTTTTCAGTCTTCACACACCAAGTCCATTCAAATGCAGGCCATCCATCTTGTATAAATCCTTTCGCCCATCAAACTCATTCCACACATCCACGAATTCCACACCACACCGTCTGCATAACCTGTACATAATGTCATTTGCGATTATGGCCCTCCTTCTAAACTCCTCTCTGTCATACCACAGCAACAGACTCACCGTTTTAACTCTGTCACTCTTTTCTTTTGCTACCTTTAACAATACTTTCAAGTCCTCTCTCATAAAAAATTTATTGCCTTTCAATTCATTCGTACCCGCCACAACTATTAATTCTTTCACCCTCTGTTTTTGCACTCTAATACTCTCACTTACATCATTAAATTTCGCACCCGGTAAGTACGATTTAGTTAAACTCCTATCTATCACTCCTCTTAATAACGAATCATTATACAACACTCTTTCCTTCATTTCAGAAACTCTCCCACTCTTATGCTGTTTATTTATGTTAGCCGAATCACTCTGGAAAGAGTTTTGCAGGTGCTCTAACTGCGCACATTTTGTATCACTGCGTGCAACCTAGCGATCTCACTTCCTACAAATAATTCCTCATTTTTTTTATCATTCAAACCATTCTCTCTCTCTGTATAGTTGCTTTCAGTCTTTCTTCGATCACCGCTCTCATTGCCATCTTGTACATCGCAATTCCCTATCAAGCTACTATTTTCACTCACATTCTGGCTTTCTTCAACCATAACTGCCTCACAACCTGACACATACTTCAACTCCTCACTTTGCTTACACTTTCTGCACATTCTCCCACCACTATCACTTTCAATCCAAACTCCAGCCTCATTCGGGAATGCATACATCCCACACACACTCACATCACATTGGACAAACCCTCTCACATATCGAACAATGCCATCGTATTTTTGGACGCCATTATCTTACGTCGCATTGCCGCCATATTCAAATCTATAAAATGCATCATTAAATATTAAATTAAATAACGGAATTCACACCAAAATAACACAGACACAACAAGCTACCAAAATTAGGCAATATTACGTTATGATTTTAACCTATATTCTAATTTTCACTCAAAATTATACTTAGCTTTCGGGAGCTCTCTGAAAACACAACCGACCGTCTAGTCCAGTAGACTGAAGTATGATGGAGCAATGTCTCAAAAATGGAGAGTAACCAATGGTATGTTTTGGGTTTTGTTTTTGGGACACTGCTGTTTGACTGGTTAATGATATTTCATATGGGTTGACTGAAGATCTTCAGTGTTTGCTGATGATGCAAAGTTGAGATTTTTATAAAGAGCACAGAGCACTGCCAATGTTAATTCCCTTCAGTAAAATCAGAATAGATGTTTAGCTTGGACAAATGAATGGAGTTATTGTTTTAATATTAAGAAGGTCCAGAAATAATTATTATTATTCGTGACACCTCCAAGGAGTCCGAAGACTCATTGTAGGAGGACACCTACTGTACAACTAATCTCTGTTTACTCTCTGTAAATGAGTGACAAAGACAGTATTAGGACTGGAATGGTGGCAATGGGAAGAGATTAAAGGAATGTAAATTAGAGAGTTTAATGACTAGGAGGAAAATAGGTGATATGATAGAACGGTTTAAGTTAGTTAGGGGATTTAATAAGATTAATACAGAGGGATTATAAAAAGAGCAGAACATGAGAGAGAAAGAACAAGTGACAATCCCTGGAAGTTATTATTATTATTATCCCAAGATTCCATGGAGTCAAAAACTCATCTACAAAGTCCTTTTGTCTTACAGTTATGTAAGAGTGTGGTGAAGAAGGGAATGAAGAGTATATTTTTTACATGGAGAATTGTCAGTGAATATAACACATTACCGGAAACTGTTAAATGTAGGGAGTATTAAGGATCACTATCAGTTAAATGAAGCTCCCTCAATGAGCCTGCAGACTCCATGAAAGGCATGATAATAATATCATGAAATGCACTTGAGCATTCACATATTCCAGACCTTTATCTACACTTGCTATAAACTTATTCATTATCATACTGAGGCACTAAGTGTCTTCACTCATGAACTTTTCTACTTCGCAATTCCTAATATCAATCTCAAATCTCTCACTGTACAATTCATTAATAACAACCATTAAAAGGAGTCGAATTTACAATTAAGACAGGGTATATGTGGAATTATCGGGCTGGTAAGTATGACAAGCTTAGGTGTGTGCTTGGCTCAATGCCATGGCATGTAAAACTGCAAGGGCTGGATGTTGATGGTGCATGGGAGGTGGTCAAGAACTGTTTGCAGGAGGCAATGGTTGACTGTATACCAAGAGTCCGAATAATAAATCAGGTAGGTGTTAAATGGATAAATAACACTATTAAGCTTGAGCTGCAAAAAAAGAAACAATTGTGGAGGGAATTTAAGGAGAAGGGTGACCATCAGGTGCATGAACAGTATAAAGCTCAGGCCAGGATGGTAACAAGGGTGGTAAGAAAAGCAAAAGCAGATTACGAAAGGAAATTGGCCATGCAGGCTAAAGAGAATCCCAAACAGTTTTTTCAATATGTTGCAAGTAAAAGGAAAAATGCTCATGGTAGAATGATCTTAAAAAATGCTGAGGGTAGGGAGGTAACTGAATCAGTCGATGTTGTGGAATTACTGAGCGAGCACTTTGCAAGAGTATATCATCCAGGTGGTGGCTTTGCGGAAATGGAGGAACCAACAGCTTATACTGGAATTGTGATGAATGAGGTAGAGGTAACTAGTCTGTTACAGAACCTCAATGTCAATACATCTGTGGGATTGGATGGTATACCAGCTCGTGTCGTACGTGAAGCGGCAAAAGAATTGTCAGTGCCCTTGACCATTATGTTTAATTTGAGCCTCAGGACTGGGTCAGTCCCAAGGGGGTGGAAAGAGGGGAAAATAGTTCCACTGCACAAAGGTGGTTCCAAGGCTGCTGTTGAAAATTACCGGCCAATCAGCATAACAGGAATCATTATCAAGGTCTTAGAGAAAATAGTCAAGAGGAAAATACAAGATTGGATAGAAGAAAATGGGATACTGTATCGGGGACAGCATGGTTTTGTGAAGGGTAGGTCATGCCTCAGTAACTTGCTCACGTATTATAACACAGTGACGGCTGAACTGGATAAGGGTAATGGGTTTACAGTGATTCTGCTGGACCTTGCTAAGTCCTTTGACAGGATACCACATGGAATTCTAATCAGTAAATTGCAGCATATGGGAATGGACATAGGGTTGGTGAGATGGATAGGAGGGTGGTTGACGGAGAGATATCAGAGAGTGGTTTACTCAGGAGTAGAGTCCACAAGACGGCCTGTGACTAGTGGTGTACCACAAGGATCTGTTCTTGGACCACTGCTGTTTAATTTGTTCATAAATGATATAGGAAAGGATCTGAGAGGAACAGTTCATTTGTTTGCGGATGATGCAAAGTTGGGTAGGGCAATAGTGAATGCAGAGGACGTCAAAATTTTGCAGGATGATTTGGATAGATTGGAGGTCTGGGCTAGGGAGAATGGATGTCAATTTAATGTGGCAAAATGTAAGGTTATGCATTTTGGGGTGAAAAGATGGGAGGCAGTTTACTGCATTGGTGGAACCGTGCTCCAGGAAATTGATGAGGCACGAGATTTAGGAGTGTTGGTGGATAAGGAATTGAAATTTAGGGGACACATTGCAAAAGTGGCCAAATCAGCTCATCAAATCACTTGGTTGCTGAAGAATACGTTGACAAGCAGAGACAAGCAGGTTATTGTTCCTCTGTATCGAGCCTTGATAAGACCTCATCTCGACTACTGTGCTCAGATTTGGTCACCTAGGTTTCTTCTTGATGGGGAGGAGGTGGAGAGGATCCAGAGGCGAGTGACCAAGATGATAGCAGGTCTGTGGAATGAACCGTATGAGAACAGGTTGAGGATTTGTGGGTTGCAAAAATTGGTTGATAGGCGGAGGAGGGGAGATATGATTGAGACATTCAAATTACTGAAGGGTTTCTATAAAATTAATTCAGAAGATATTTTTGAGAACAGGGCTGGTTGTGGGAGGACTAGGGGACATCCATGGAAACTGGGCAAAAGTGTGGTTAGTAAAGGTGTTAGAGCTGGGTTCTTTACTTTTAGAGTAGTGAATGAGTGGAATGCGCTCCCTGAGTCTGTGGTGGATGCTGTGACAGTGAATGAGTTTAAGGCGAGGTATGATAGATACTGTATGAATGTCGAATAGTTGTGATGAAAATGATTTGGGGCCTCCCTCGATGAGTCTAATGACTCCCTGGAGTTGCCCGTAATAATAATAATAATAATAATAAATTACTATGATCTCATCTGCATTTTCAACTGGCTTTATTGCAATTGCAACACTATTGCAAGTAGTTCTTTAATACTACTTTGCACACAATGAATCATTGAATCTATTCAAATTCCTCATGGCTCCATTCATATTCATTCTTCTCTTGACATCTTCACCCTTTCTGCTTCCTCTCTCTCTCTCTCTCTCTCTTCTCCTCCTTTCTCTCTTGCTTCCCTCCTTTCTTCCACACTTTCAACTTTCAAAGAAAGGAGGAGAAGAGAGAGAGAGAGGAAGCAGAAAGGGTGAAGATGTCAAGAGAAGAATGAATATGAATGGAGCCATGAGGAATTTGAATAGATTCAATGATTCATTGTGTGCAAAGTAATATTAAAGAACTACTTGTGAGCAAAGCTAAACACAAGATAGATAATAAACTTGATAATAATAGATATTATTATCTATTATTATCAATTAATAATAGATAATAATATCTATTGTAATAGTATAATAAATATCAGATAATAAACTAGATAGTACAAGCAGTAATAGCAATAAACTTGTCCAAAACAATTATAAACAGTCAAATTTAGCCAAGGTAACTTACAACTCGATATGTACAGATGCACACAAAAAAATCTCTTCATAATACTAAAGAATTTTTTTAATCCCTCATATCAACTCTACTGCTATTCTCACCATCTGGTTGGCACAGTCTCCATAATTTCGCCTTAAGAGATGCTGATTATCATGTAATGAAGGAGAAGATAATCTCAACTGACTACAATCTACCTATATCACAATTGCAGGAATTTTTCAGTTTCAGGATTTCAGAATTTAATCCATCTCATTCTTTAATTAAATTATATAAAAAATTTAAACCATAATTTTAGATGAAAATAAAAAGCATCTTTTTTTTTTTTTTTTTTTTTTTTTTTTTTAACTTACATAAAAATAAATTAAGCTGACAAAAAATAATATTCTTGTTTATATCTTTACCCAAGTGGAAGCAATATGAGCATGGAATACCTTCATGACTTGGATATACAGCTGCCTCAGAATACCATAATGCAGTTCTTAGTCTGTTCAAATAATGCATGGCTTTCTCTTCAGTCTACATACAAGTAGCCAAGTCATGAAGATACTCTCATATGCAACTTTTGTTTGCTCACACATGTGTAAAAGATAAAAAACAAGAATATTATTTTTTGTCAAGTATAATTTACTTTCTGAAAGTAAAAAGTTTCATGTATGTATGTACCTTTCTACTACATACATAAGTCAACACAGCAATGAAGAGTGAAATAACATTTCCATTATTTTTATTAAAAATTTAACTTTTTTTTTTTTTTTTTAAATCACAAAGCATTCTAAACCCAGACAAGATGCAGTAATTACAGAAACCTTCATTGGTTAAAATATTTTAAAATGATTAATAAATTTAATTAAAGAAGATGACAAACATTTTTTCACTAAAGGACACACTGAAGTTTGCCGTAATGCATTACTATTATCATCTTTACATGAAAACTCTATGGAGTCAGTACTCTGAAAGCCACTCAACACCATACAAAATTGCACAATAATGTGACGATAGCATGTAGTATGTAGAATTAGCAACAGTGAATGAACAAGGAGTCTATGTTGTTAAAACTGTGAGGAGTAGAAACAAAGAGGTTATTGTTGTACTGCATAAAAAGCTTAATCAGACAAGATATGGATTATTATGTGCATATTTAGTTGCCTGGTTTTCAAGAAAATAAAGATGTTCTGGAAAGATTCCACAGAAAAATATGGTGGTGTCAGGTCTTTAGCATGTTAGATAAGAAAACAAAATGAGGAATGCTATGCAGAGCATGATGGATAAAAGGAAGGAGACGGTAAGACAGACATAAGGTAATTAAATGTTTTATGTGAATTAACATGGAAGAATATTTCAAAGAATAGAGGGAGACAGGGATAAAACAAAAAGCCATCCCTGAAAGTTGTATGAAGTGGATGTGGGCAAAGGAGTGAGGAATAGATTCTTTGCTGTCAGGCTAGAAAAACTAAGAATGGTATGTCTGTTATTTTTTCTCTCAAAAATATTTTAAAATACCCTTTACATGGATTAATTGTCCATGTTTTTGGCATTCTGTCATTTTTTAAGCAAGTTTATTACTTGCTTAAAAAATTCAGCCATCACTGAATGAGATACTGTATGCCAACCAATTGAAAGTCATTATTCTGACTCTTTATGAAGATCTTGTTTCAGATCCACATCATCTGAAAAACAGTGTCTTCAGAAGAGAGCCAAATAGGTGGTTAGTCCAAGGATACCAGATTCAGGCTATGGATGAGATAGAGAAGATTGCTCTAGCCAAATGTTGCAGTTGCATTACTTGGGCACAAACTAGTGTGAAATCAGGCATTGTCATAGAGGAGGAAGACCTCATTCATGTTTCTAGTGGGTTGAACTCCATGGATGCATTTCTTCAATTTGTGCAATATCTGCATGCATTCTGAACTGATACTCTCCAACAAAGTCCATAAACAAGATCCCATCTTTCTTCCAGAACATAGTTGCCATAATTTTGCTAATGGGAAGCTGTTATTATGTCTTATCACTGTGGTCAAACAAATGGCTACAATTGTCCACTCAGTGATGCATAAAGCTTACAGCAATACCTAAACTGTAAAAATAGAAGTCAATATACTTCTGAACTGTCCTCATAGGAAAAAACCACACGTGGCTTGGATAATGGTATGTTGTGTACTGTCCCAAAGTAGAGTGCAGACTGAAGAAAACAACAATGCATATAAGGCTGGTAATGGTTCACTAATGGTTCTAGTTCTGAACCTATGGAACTCCACTTGTAACTTTCCTACTTCCTGATACTGCTCCCCCACATATACAACTCTGATATCTATCAGAAGGCTAATCACCAATCCAATCCATTAACCTGATATCCAAATCCATGAGTCGCAAGTTAAAAACCATGTCATATGGCACCCTGTCAAATGCTTTTACAAAATAAAAAAAAAAAAAAAATTATGAAGTATGCCTTACCCTCATCCACTGCTCTTGTTACTCTATTGTAAAAGGTAACCAGAATAGTAAAACAAAAATGCTACTTAAAATTCAATGCTAGTCTGTATAAATAGTATTGCACTCATCTGCCAAGTTCTGCATACAAATGATTACTCATTTTTCCAAAATCTTAACATCTACATAATAGATACAAACAGGCCTACAGTTTAATACTTCAATTTTACCACCACCCTTTTGTAATGACACTCTCCAGAAATTTGTACTATTGCAAGACTTTTATTAAACAACCAGGTTATTGGCAGACTCAGCTCCATGGCACATTCCTTCAAAGTGTGATGAAATTCCATTTAGTTTTCCCCTCCTTACAAACATCTACAATACTCAGTATTCAGAATACATCCTCTTCATTCACTACTAACCTTCACCACTCCTTATCCTTCTAGAAATAAAGCATGCAGTACCAGGATGAAACACTAATAGAGTGATCACTAAATAGCTCAACTATGTTATAAAGAGATTAAGCATGCGATACAGAGAAAAAGGGCATTGTGGTGACAGCATAAGAGAAGTGGAAATAACCAATTCCATGAGGTCTACAAAGACCAGGCAAGGAGGGTAACTTGGTTGGCAAGGGTAGCTAAAGAGGGGGTATGAACAGCAGTTGGATAATGAAGCCAAAAAGAATCCTAAGAAGTTCTTTCAATATGTAGCCAGCAAAAGAAAGAATAATTATGGAAGGATGACACTGATTGGAGAAAATGGTATAAAGACAGCTGATGCAGAATGTGTGGTGGAAATACTTAATGAACAGTTCATAAAGATCTTTCAATCTTGTGAATGTGACCTCATGGAGGGATTGAGAGCAGTTGATAATGGGAGGAGAGACTGACTGTAGGTGAGCAAGAGGTGTATGGGGAGTTGAGAAAAAACTAGATGTTAATAAGGCTGTGGGACTTGATAATATATCACCACATATTCTGAAAGAATGTGCCGGGGAGTTGACACCTGCGTTGACATATTTTTTTAATATTAGTCTTGCACTCGGTCAAGTTCCTAAGGAGTGGAAGGAGGGCAAGATTGTATCACTTCATGAAGGAGGTGATCGAACTCAAGCATCAAATTATAGGCCTATCTGTGTGTCAGGTGTTGTGGTTAAGTTGTTGGAGAAGCTTGTGAGAACTAGGATCCAGAGTTGGGTTGCTAACAATGGTATTATCTTTGATGGACAGCATGGATTTGCTAAAGAGAGGTCATGTTTTAGTAATCTACTTACTTATTACAATAAAGTGACTGCTTCCTTCGACAGAGGAGAAGGATACACAGTAATATACTTGGATTTCGCAAAGGCTTTTGATAGAGTACTTCCTGATAGGTTGACAGTCAAACTACAGCAGATGGGGTTGGATATTAGATTGGTGCATTGGATTGGAGACTGGCTATCTGATAGGCATCAACAAGTTGTGTATGGGGGAGCAATATACAGGAAAAGGAAAGTCACTAGTGGAGTGCCTCAGGGGTCTGTTTTAGGTCCATTGCTGTTTAACTTGTATATTAATGATATAGGTGAAGATTTGGATGGAGATATTCAGTTGTTTGTAGATGATGCAAAGTTGGGACAAACCATGAAGTGTAGTGAAGATGTTGTGGCCTTACAGGAAGACTTGAATAGATTGAGTGATTGGGCACGGAAATGGGGATGCGAGTTCAATGTTGCAAAATGTAAGGTTATAAAATTTGGAAAACAAAGATGGGATGCAGAATTTATGCTTGATGAGAATATATTGTTGGAGGTAGAGGAAATAAGAGATCTGGGGGTGGTGGTGGATAAGGAAATAAAATTTTGGGGACACATCGCCAAAATTGTGAAGACAACACAAAGGCTTCTGGGAATGATGCCAAGGACACTGACATAGAAGTAGGGAGATTCTTGTTCCGTTGTATAAGGCTTTCATTAGGCCACACATGGACTATTGTGCCCAGATTTGGTCACTGGGTTTTCAGAAGGATGAAGTGATGTTGGAAAGGGTCAAGGAGACTGACTAAGGTAGTTTCTGACCTCTGGAATGTCGAGTATGAGGAAAGATTGAGAAGATGTAATTTGCAGAGTCTGGAGCACAGTAGGAAGAGGGAAGATATGATAGAGACCTACAAGTTAGTAAGGGGTTGTTATAGGATCAATGTTGGAGAAGTTTTACAGAGAATAGTGGGAGATCAGGGTAGAACTAAAGGTCATTCCTGGAAACTGTATAAAGAGGGTGTGAGTAGGGAGAGTGAGAGGCAGGTTTTTATCGTGCAGAGTTGTGAATGATTGGAATGCCTTGCCTGAGAATGTAGTGTCTGCAAAGAGTTTGAATGTGTTTAAAACATGGTATGATGAGCTGTGTGTGTGTGATAAAAGGACCTCCCAGATGAGTCTTTGACTCCACGAGGTCTTGGGGTGGTAATAATAATAATAATGTCATCTGTATTGGTCACCCAAGTCCTATCTCCATCCAGAGCAAGGTAATCTGTCCATGATCATTTTTCCTCCTACTCACCATATAGAAAAAACTCCTTAGGATTCTCCTTGGATAGTAGTACTATTCTTCTCACATTCCATTTTTTCTCTCATTACAATACTAGTCACTTTCCTAGCTTGAGCAATATATTCCTCATGAAACTGTTCTCCACCTCTCTCTTTATATGTCTTCTACAATCTTTATCATCTACAGTTCCTGTTTAATTTGTCTAATCATCCATTTGACTCCAAATTGCTTTATCTTCTTCACTCAAGGTATACAATCTGCCATTGCTGTCAACAGTTTTTTTCTAAGTATTTCCCATGCACTGCTGACCCCTCTTTCTTCAAATTCTATAATTCATTAAATGAGTGTACTGTGGTTGGGTTAACAGTGTCATTAACCTGGTTGTTTAATAAAAGTCTTGCAAAAGGATAAATTACTGGAGAGGGAAAAGAGAGTAAGATAGCACCATCATATATATATATGCAAAAGGGTGTCTATGACACCCTATTTCTATGTCATAGACTTGGAAATGACACCTTTATTATCATTTCTAAGTCTATGATAGCTACCTACCATATAATTGCACATAAATTCCTTCTGCCTTGATACTTCTACATGGCCATAGTTGCCTCACCAACTGAGGCAACTATGACGTCAAATTCACAATCAGATTCTCTGATGCTATTACCAATAATAGATTTCTGTCCCTATTAGAACATCCACCTCAGTTAATCAAGTTTCCCTGATACCAACAATCTCTGAAGAGTCTGTGCCAGGAAGTGTGTGTGAGGTAGCAGTATATTTGAACGGTGTTCCAAAAAGTTTTTTTTTTTTTTTTTTTTTTTTTTTTTTTTTTACATATAAGTTACATATCTTTTTCTTAATCATCTTTCATAGATTTTTATAATAGTGCTTTTATGTGATAGACTGGATATAGGCATTACACTGTGGTATTGAGATTTTAAGTGTTCACTTTGGCTGTTGTTTTTATTAATGTGGAAGTGCTAGTCAAGATTACAGAAATGGTGGTAGTAAAGAAGAGTATGCCAGCAATGCAGAGTTTCACCTCAGAGATCAAGTTTTCCCATGAACTTTTGCAGTGTATCCACTGCAGCAATTATTACATGTATACCCCTAAAAACATTAAAGATTTATGGAGTGATAGATTAAATGATAAGAAGGAACATTAACATGTTCCTTTATATGCCTGTGAGTACGTGAGAAGTGCGATGAAAGGTTAGGCTGTTCCAGAAATGGGAACAGTATTACCAAGAGTAATCAGAAAATGGATAATGATAGAATTAAGAAGTAGCATGGAAGAGCTTAAGCAAGAGTTAATGAACATAAAGAAGCAGGTTAAACATATGGAGGAGGAGACGGAGACTGAATGGTGAAAAAAGAGATTAACTGATGTAAATGAGAAGGAGATAAATAAGAAGAAGCAAGTATCTAAAGATATGGTAGCTTTATATGATCAATCATTAGATATGTAATAAATAATAAGACATGTTTTCCAAGTTTTACAATGAAATAAATATTAAATGTTTTGCATAGAAGGAAGGCACAGGCATAATAATTAGTGCTAATGGTACACACAAATGACAGATAGTGAGACAAAGAATGTGGAAAGGGATTTGAAGAAGTTGTTGCAGGAAGAGAAGGATAATAATGCAACTGGGAAAATGGTTAGTGAACCATTAGGCAAGAGTTAACGAAGACGAAGAAGCAAAGAGTGTTCAACTTGCGAATATATAGAATTAATTTGAAGAGATATTAAAATAGTTTCAAAGCTGATGGAATGCATTTTAATAGTTTGGTGTTGAACACTTGGAGCATTTTTTGTTAACTAAGATTATACAGGGTTTATGGTTTTATACAAAATTAGTATCCCTATGGTTCAGAGAGAGAGAGAGAGAGAGGAAGAAGATAGATACAAAGATGAGGAAGTGATTATAGGAGGGCACAGTGATGCAGTGCAAAAAAGTATGGATGATAGAGATATGAATGAAAATCAGGATCATGGAAACAGGAATGGTCAGAATGATGAGAGAAGTGTACTATCGCAGAGAGAATATAAAGTGTAGTGAAGTGAAGTAAAGTAAAGTGGATGGTCTCAAAGAGTGGGAAATGTTATGATAGTATACTAATGTAAGGAATATCAGAAATAAAGAAGCTGAGTTTGTAGCATTCATTGACAGGGCAGTTCATTTGAGGTTGTCTGGTGTGAGATAGAGGTCAACAGAATTAAATATGTAATTAGCTGCTGCAATAATAATTCAGAGGTATACTGGAGAATGTAGATGACATACACTTGCAAATTAGCATGATGAAAAATAGATTTCTGCCCCTGTTAGAACATCCACCTCAGTTAATCAAGTTTCCCTGATACCAACAATCTCTGGAGAGTCTGTGTCAGGTAGCAATGTACTTGAATGGTGTTACAAAAAGTTTTTTTTTTTTTTTTTTTTTTTTTAACATACAAGGTACATAACTTTTTCTTAATTATCTTTTGTGGATTTTTACAATAGTGCTTTTATGTGATAGACTGGATATACAGATTGAGTAATTCTTATGGGGAATTTCAACTATGAGGACAGATTGGGAGGTAGAATGGTCACAGGCAGGAAAGGAAATGAAACTTATGCTGCTGAAATATAATTAAATTACATAAGGCAACATGTAATGGAGGGGGACACGAGGTTCTAGAACTGATCACTGAATCAGAGAACGTAACACTAACCAATCTAGCTATGCTGCCTCCACTTGGAGAAAGTGAACATGTAATATTGACCTGGCAGACCGCCAGACATGAAGAATTTTCTATTAAGAAGGGATATATGTGTAACTACAAAGCAGGTGATTATGACAAGCGGAGGAGGCAGCTTTCAGCAGAGCAATGACATAAGAATATGAAGGAGAGAGAGAGATGTTAGTATATGGAAGGCTGTTAAGAAGTATTTGAAGAAAGCATTATATGAATGTATACCTAGATTCAGAAAGATAAATCAGGTAGGAATTAAATGGATGAATAACTTCATTAAGTGGGAATTGCACACAAAGAAAATGTTGTGGAAGGATTATAAAGAAAAAGGTGACCCATGAGCAGTATGATAAGGAAGATCAAAGTTAATTTTGAGAGAAAGCTAGTTGATGAGGCCAAAAGAAACCCTAGCGAGTTCTTTCGCTATGTGGCAAGTAAAAGGAGGAATAAATATCGAAAGATGACTTTAAAAAGTGCTGTGGTAGGGAGATTACAGAATCAAATCAAATAGTTAAAGTACTAAGTGAGCATTTTGCAGGGGTGTACCATCTAGGTGGTAACATTGCAGTGCCAGATGTGACATTAACTAACAGGAGAATAAAGGTTGAAGAAATGGAGTTGCTGAAAATATGGTAGAACCTCCAACCATGGGATTATATAGCACAGTGGCTTGTATATTAAATGAATGTGAGGGAATTATCAGCTACTCTGACCAAGCTGTTTAATTTAAGCCTCAGCAGTGGGAATGTGCCAGTGAAATGGAAAGAGGGCAAAATAGCTTTGTCGCATAAAGCAGACTCTAAGATAGAACTAGCAAATTACATAAATAAGCATCTCAAGAGTGGTGGTTAAGGTATTGGAGAAATTAGTGAGACAGAATTCAGGACTGGAGATGGATAGGAATATGACACTCTATAGTGGACAACATGGTTGTGTAAATGATACGTCTTGTCTTAGTAATTTATTCACATTTTATAATAAGGTGACAACAGAATTGGATAAAGGAAATGGCTACACATGATGCTGCTGAACATTGCAAAGGCATTTGACCAATACTACATGGAAAAGTATTACCTAAGTTGGAACAAATGGGAATGGACATGAGGCTGGTGGCATGGATAGGGGATTGCTGATAGCAGATATCAGAGGATGGTGTATGGTGGAGTGGAATCAAGGTGAATGATGGTGACTAGTGGAGTGCTCCATGGCTCCATACTAGGACCACTACTCTTTAATTTTGTACATTAATTATACAGACGAATATTTGAAGAGGATAGTCAATTGTCTGCTGATGATACAAAACTAGGGAGAGCAATAGTTGATAAAGTGGATGCAGATATCTTACATGATGATTTAAATAAATTGACGGTGTGGGCAAAGGACAATGGTTGGCAATTCAATGTTATAAAATTATTATTAAGAGAGCTCTCCAAGGAGTCAGGGAATCATTGAGGGATGCACTTGTGGTTAGTAATGCACTTTGGGATGAAAAGATTACACACGTTGTATCATATTGATGGTACTAGTTTAGAGAAAATTGATGAGGCTAAAGGATCTAGGGGTGATGGTGGATAGAGAATTGAAATTCAGAAGATATATTGCAAGAGTTGGCAAAATAGCTCAGAGGATTACTTGGATGCTGAATAGTACATGGACAACTAAAGATAAGGAGGTTATTATCCCTCCTTATAAGGCTATGATTGCCACATGCTGACTATTGTTCACAGATTTGGTCACCTGTGTTTCTTAGGGATAGAGAGGTGGTAGAGATGATTCAGAGATGAGTGACCAAGCTGGTCACAGGTATGCGGAACATTCACTATGAGGACAGACTGAGGGTGTGTGTGAGTTGCAGAGTTTGTCTGACAGGCAGAGGAGAGGAAGATGTGACAGAAACTTAAGTTACTTAAGGGATTCTATAAGATTGACACAGAAGAAATTTTTCAATACATGGCAAGTAGGGGGGGGGGGGAATACGGGGTCACACTTGGAAGATATCTAAGAGTGTGGTTATGGGTGATTCTGGGAAGCTCTGTAGTAAACTAGGATTAAAACATTGGGTTGATGAGTTATGCAGAAAAGACATTGACAGTGCATGGGAAATGATAAGGCAGTATATGATACAAGAAATGCAACTGCATACCAAGAGTTAAGTGAATGAATAGAGTAGGAGTGAGATGGATGAAATTAAGCAATCAGTGTTATAAAAGTTAGAGGAGGTACAAAACAGGTTGTAGTGAACAGATGCATGAAGAATATAAACTTCAGGCCAAAAAAAAGTGAAAGGGATGGTTATAAAAGAAAAAAGTAGAATATGAGAGGAGACTAGCCAGTTAGATCAAAGCTAATCCAAGGGAATTTTTCTGCTATGTGACAAGAAAGAGGAAAAATAATTATACCATTTTAACACTGGTGGATAGTTTTGGAAGCAAATTCACCGTAGCAAATGATATAGCAGAATTATTTAATGAAACTTCATCAGTGTATATCATATTGGTGTGAATAATGCTGTGCAACATGTAGAAGGGAGGGAGGGAGGGAGGGAGGGAGGGAGGAAATAGGAGAAGTAAAGGTGAAAGAATCAGAAGTGTGTCAAACGTTGCTTAGGTTAGATGTTAATAAGGCTGTGGGAATGGATGACATATCATCATATATTTTTAAAGAATGTGCAAAAGAATTAGCCATGCCCTTGACCTGGTTATTTAATGTAAGTGTTGCAGTGGGGAAAGTTACTAAGGATTGGAACGAAAGCAAAATAATACCTCTCCATAAGCATGGTTCTAGGATATAAATTTCCAATCAGAGAACAGTCTGTAAATCTGCAGCTGTGGTCAGAATGTTTGAAATATTGCTTAGGAACATAATACAGGATTGAGTTGATGAGCACAAGATTCTCCATGATGGTAAGAATGGGTTTGTGAAGGACAGGTGTTGTTTTAGCAATCTGTTTACAGTTTATGAATGCACTAGACAAGGGAAATTCAGTGATTTTCTTGCAAAGGCATTTGATAGATTATCACATAAATTAGCTACAGAAGATGAGATTAGATAATAGATTGGTTAGATGAACTGAAGATTGGATTTTTGAAAGATACCAGCAAGTTGTGTATAATGTAATAGTATCTCAGAAATGGAAGGTGACCAGTGGAGTGACTCAGGGTTCTGTTCTTGAGCACCTAATGTTTAACATATTTGTTAACATATTTAATGCAGTGTGGCGGCAGATCTTCAAATGTTTGCTGATGATGTAAATTCAGGTAGGATTATCAGGAATATTGCTAATGTTAATTCTCTAGAGAAAGATTTGAATAGACTTTTAGTTTGGATAGATGAGTGGGGTTGCAGTTTTAATATTAATAAATGCAAGGTGTTACACTTCAGAGTACAGTAATATAGGGCTAAGTACTGTATTGGCTGAGCTGTACTTCAGGAAGTGGATGTGATTCAGGAACTTATGGGGTGATAATAAGATTAGGACTAAAGTTTCAAGTGCTCATTGCAATCATTGCAAAAACTGCACATCATATTGCTGCTATGATAAAAAGTACATTGACATGTAGGGATGAGAAAGGGTTGGCAATAGTCCTACATGGACTACTGTGTTCAAATTTGGCCACCTAGTTTTCATTGTGATGTGAAACACTAGAAATGGTCTAAAGATGAATGACCAAAGTGATATCAGGATTCTGGAGTGTTAGTTATACAGAGCAGTTGATGGAATGTAGATTAAAGAGTTTGGTGGATGGGGGAAAGAGGACATATGATAGATTCCTCTCTTTTTATAATTACTTTATTAATCTGGTAGTCAAGGGATTCTATTAAGTATACTATTGTATATGCATCACCCTTGTCCAAACCATTTGTCACCTTGTTATAGTACATAAGTTAGTAAAACATGACTCCCTTCATAAAAATCCATGCTGACAACCACAGAGAATACTGCTGTTTTCAACCCATTTCTGCATTCTAGTTCTCACCAATCTCTCCATTACCTTAACCAGAACTCCAGATATACAGATTGCCCTATAATTTATAGCCACCATCTTATTATTACCTTTATGCAGTAGTACAATTTTATCTTATTTCCACTCTCTTGGAACCTGTGTTGTTGTAAGATTATTAAACAGGCACATCAATACTACTGTCAATTCCTTGAAACATTCCATTAAGAACATTGTGATATGTCAAATCCTTTTGCCTTATTGACATCAAGCTTATTTATTTCCTAATATACCTCCTGCTCACTCACGTTAAGCCATCCTTTCCTGTGTCCTCTACACTTGAAATTTTCATGATTTCACCCTGATGAGGATGAAACACCCTTATAAATTGGTCACTGAATACCTCAACGAGATCTGCAAAAGTTACTATTAGCAATTACCATTTCAATCCATTAACAGCACTTTACCATAATCATTTTTTCTTCTACTTGTCACATATTTAAAAAACTGTAGGGATTTTCTTGGCTTGATTTGCTTATTTCAGCTCATGCTGCAGTTTTGCTATTCTCACCAACTGAGTGATTCTGGACAGAGAGGAGATCCACAAATGGTCAGTAGTCTCTGGAATGTGGAGCATTTGGATGAGCTTTGTGTGTGTGTGATAGTATGTGTATCTTCCCTGATGAGTCCCTGACTCCATGTCAGATGTTAATAAGAAGAATAACAACACGAGCTATCCCTGGAATATGGTAAGCAAGTTGTGTAAGTGTCTTACACAGTTTGTAAGAAGTTGTGTAAGACACCAGTAAAAGTGTGAGAAGTAAGTCTTTTTATGTAGTGGATGCAGACAGTGAATAAGGTATGATTAGCCTCTTGGAAAATAAAGATATCTCTCATCATGAATTTTGACTATAGGAAGCCCAGTGATGATGATGATAAAGTTTCGATTGAAACAATAAAAGCTTACCTTTTATAAGCAGTATACCATGCTGCTGAAATAATCATATTAACAACAGTATCAACAGGAATGATATCCACCACAACAGGTTCTACTTTAAATGTCCGCAAGACTCCTTTACCTGTCTACACATCAAAAAGCAAAAAACATTTGATCACTAGAATGTAACTTTTCAGTGGCTGAGAGAAACATTACATTTAATATCAAAATGATTGATATGCAACAGTGGACTGAAATAATTTTAATAGTTCAAAATATCAAATTGCAAAATATGATACATAAATATAGGAATATGATGCAGACAAATATTTACATGCATTTTTCCAAAGAATTTAGTTAATCCTCACAGATCTGCTACCCAACTGCAAAAGAAGAAGATGATGTATTGGTGAAACTATGCTCTAAGAGGCAGATGACATTTGTGATCTGGGAGTAAGTCAACAGAGGCTTGAAACTTAAATGAAATCCTTTGAAGGACACAATTGCTATGATAACAGAACACTGACAGGTAGAGGTAAGGAGATTGATTTAATTCAAATCACACATCTGCATACACTGGTAGTATGGTCAATCTGATCACTTGTTTTCAATTGTGAAGAAGAAATTCGGGAGAGGCTAAAGAGTAAAACCCTATCAAGGCACAATCAGTGGATAATCAATCAGAAGTGATACCATAAAGACATAAGTGGCTCTGGGGATTTTACATGTTTAATATTATTACTCAAAGACCTCATGGAGTCAAAGACTCATCTGGGAGGTCCTTTTATCACACACACTGTCTTAAACATACTCAAACTCCTTGCAGACACCACACTCTCAGGCAAGGCATTCCAATTATTTACAACTCTGCATGACATCATTTACAACCCTACCTCTCATTCCCCTACTCACACCCTCTTTATACAGTTTCCAGGGATGACCTCTGGTTCTCCCCTGATCTCCCATTATTTTCTGTACAACTTCTCCAGCATTGATCGTATAACAACCCCTTACTAACTTGTAGGTCTCTATCATATCTCCCCTCTTCCTCCTGTCCACCATACTCTGCAAATTACATCTTCTCAATCATTCCTCATACTTTACTTCTAGAGGTTAGAAACTACCTCAGTTGCCTTTGGACCCTATAATATAGAAGGAATTATAGAGTTGGGGTGGGAGCAGAATGCTGCTATTCCTGGAAATTGTGTAAGTTGTGTAAAAATATAAACAGCATTTCTTTTAACATGGAGGATGGTAGTGATTAAATTGCTTTGCCAAAATGCACTTTGAATACTATGAGCATGAATAATTTGAGGGTTCAATATGAAGATTTTTGCAGTTGAGGGAGACCTCTGACAATGTGTCCGCACAAATGTGTGGCATAATAAAATCTTTAGCAAACAGAATGAAAACTCAAATGATAATATACTAAAAAAAAAAAAAAAATTGCTACATCTTTGATCTTTTCAATAATTAAACCCTACACTTAATAACAGGAATGGAACTGGAACAAGGGAAACCTAACCTCCCCTCTGCAAGGGTCTACAAGTTGCACTTAATCAATCTCTCCTCATATCCGATATTCCACAGACCTGACATTTGACTCAGTAAACCTTCTCTGGAATCTCTCCATTTGCATTCATCATCTCTACACTCACCACACACTCAGACAGTGCATTCTAATAATCTACAACTCTCTATGCAGAAACACACTCTCACCCCACTCCCCCATGCTCACACTCTCCTTATAGAACTTCCAGGGATGGCCTCTTGTCCTCCTCCCATTCTATGATAAACCTCTTCCACATTAGTCTGGTAATAATCCTTTACCAACTTATCTCTCTCATATCTCCCCTCCCCAAATTCTTCCTATCCACCACTCATCAAATTGCATTTCCTCAATCTTTCTTCATATTGAACATTTCAGACACAAAAAAACCATCTTAGTTATTCATCTATGGCCCCTTTCAATATCTCTTCTTATTTTTGAAAATCCAGGTGTCCATCTGTACACAATAATCCATAAGTAGCCTGATCAAGGCTTTATATAATGGAATATCCACACTTCTGTACAGCATTGCCATAATCTGTTATACTGTCCTCACAATGTTAGCAACATGTCTTCAAAATTTTACAGAACACATTAACATTGCCTTCATCCATCACTGTCCTCAGATCTC